>NC_137006.1:44328510-44551010 GCF_032717465.1 Coenobita brevimanus
TTACTCATATTTACCAGTTTTTCGTTTCCCCACAAACTATGCTCTTTTTACTCTAACTTGGCCTAAAATTACCATCCCAGGCATCTCTCCATCTTAAATGCTGATGTAACAAGAGAATAACACTAGAATATGATGCTAGTCACGAAGAAGTACTGTGGAAAGGAGGTAGAGCCGTAGCATTGTCTTCTTCTGCCACCGAACTACGCGAAATAAGCTACAAAAGGATGAAAATCTGGGCCAAATTAAGGTGAAAAGAGTCTAATCCCTCCTACCTTCCTTTTAGCTTTCTTGATATAATATTCCTTTCATTTTCCTTCGTTTATTAACCATATTTATTCGGTCATGCCACTTCCTTCCATTCCTTTTATTTCTTCTTCGTCCATTTACCACATTTATTGGATCGCTAAAAATGTCACTCCCACTTCCTTTCTTATTGCTCTCCTTGTTACGTTCCTTTCACCTCTTCTTCCTGTTTCCTTCCTTTCCTGTTCCTTATTTCTCTCTGTGTTACGTTCATTTCAGCTCCTCCTTCCTGTTTCCTTCCGTTCCTGTTCCTTCTTTACTTCCCCATACCGCAGTCTCGTCCTTCCCTTCCCCTCTGCGTATCACACTGTTGTTTAATTTCCCCGCTTTAACTAACCTTGTCTTATTCATTTCCAAGATGAACATTCGGCGACTCTGTGTGTGTGTGTGTGTGTGTGTGTGTGTGTGTGTGTGTGTGTGTGTGTGTGTGTGTGTGTGTGTGTGTTCCTCTTCTGCCTCTTTAAAAATTTCCATGTTTCTTCTTTTTTCTGATTAGTCACCCTGATGGTGTGGTGGGTGGGGGAGAGCCTTCCTAATTTCTATCCTTTTCTCTTACACGTTGGTTAGATATTAGTCTCTTTATTTCCGGTCTTTTTTTTACGCTCGTCTGTTTACCTTCCCTTATACATCACTTTTTTAAATTTCCCGCCAAAAAAAAAAACGAAAAACTATCACCTTTGTTTACGCTCGTCTACGGTATTTACCTTTCCTCATATATCACTTTTTTTTTTTTTTTTTTAGTTTCCCGCCCCCCCCCAAAAAAAAGTCTATCACCTCTGTTTACGTTTGTCTATTTACCTTTCCTTATACATCACTTTTTTTTTTTTTATTTCCTGCCCCCCCCCAAAAAAAAAATATATATATATCACCTCTGTTTACACTCGTCTATCTATTCTAATACATCATTTTTTTTTAATTTCCCGTCCCCCCAAAAAAAAATATTATCACCTTTGTTTACGCTCGTCCAATTTACCTTTCCATATATATCACATTATTTTTAAATTTCCCGCCAAAAAATAAATTATCACCTCGTTCCTTCATTATTTTCACCATTTTCCATTTTTCCTTCTCCTTGTCTTACTGATCACTGTTTCTCATCTCTCTCTCTCTCTCTTTCTTTCTTTAATGTAACTTGTGTGTCCCGCGTGGCTGTGAGAGAGTGAGACATATCTGACCCGTCTCGCTCAACGACCCAACCCATACTGACTACCATTCTCTCTCTCTCTCTCTCTCTCTCTCTGGAGGTTATGCATGCGCGCTTACCTACTACTACTACTACTGCTGCTGCTATTACTACTATAAGGCTAAAAGCTATAAACACGCAGTACTAACATAATGCACCAGCAGCAGTAGTAGTAGTAGTAGTAGTAGTAACAGTAGTAGTAGTAGTAGTAGTAGTAGCAGTGGTGGTGGTGGTAGTAGTAGTAGTAGTAGTAGTAGTAGCAGCGGTGGTGGTGGTGGACGAGTTGGTTGAGAGGTGTTCTGTTATTTGACATGAATTTACCGGCTGAGGCGAAGAACAATTTACGGATTTACGTTAAAACACACTTTACTGATCAACCATATGACCCGCCAACATGTAAAAATATCCCCGCTAATAACATACATCAGTCGTGTAGGAAACAGCCTTAGTATGTATTCAATATGGACGGTGGGTGTTAGTGCCAAAGCGGTGACATGTGGAGATGTGTGGCGCGCACAGAACAAAGGGGCCTTGGGGAGTGAGGACCTGTCGCCAGATCGGACGCATTAAGAAAAGTAACAACTACTACTACTGCTCCTGCTTCTCTCTCTCTCTCTCTCTCTCTCTCTCTCTCTCTCTCTCCATTACCTACATACCATCGGAAACACTTCAACTTTTTCCCCCTCCATCTTCCCTCCCTCCCACCCCTTCTTCCTCCTCCCCTTTGCTCTTTACCACTTCCTCCCCTCGTTGTTTCTCTCCATATTTCCTCTCCTTTCCCTCTTGAATCCCTTCCCAACAACACTGCCCCTTTCCCTTCAATCTTACTTCCTCCAGACGGTTTTAATCAGCTCAGAGACTAGAGTTATCCCCACCATTTAGGGGAAGCATATTAAATCCGATGCTTTTTCTTTCTTTATTTATTTTTGTTGCCTCAGGGCGATTTTTATCTTAGTAAACAGCTCTGAAGGAAAGCGAGGTGGCTTGAGTTTAATGTCACATCAAATTCGTCCCGTTCAAAAAATCAATTCTTAACTGAATAAAAACATCAGGAAAACAGCAAAACTAAATGCCGCCCTCCTCTCTGCCTATATCACCCATCTTTCCTGTTACTCCTTATTGCTCTTCCTTCCTTCTCAGGTGGCTTTACATTGAATGACAAGCCTAATGGTTTCCTGTAAGCCAGGAATCCATTTACAACGCTGGGTGGTAACCATATAACCAACCCATACGTGTTCCCTACGTGTCAGCAAGTGGGTTAGTGAAGGGTTAGTGCACCTCCCCGTAAAGGATAACTCAAAGACAAACGACCACGCCTTATGGTATTATGGCTCCGACTAGACATAGATAGACAGAATATGCTGTCCCCTGGGGTGTTAATACCTGCAGTTCATCAACCAAGATCTACGAGTTAAAAAAGAAAAAAAAAATCATCGGGTGCCATGTGAACGTCGGTGTTGGAAATGTATCACGTCGCGCTGTTTACATCACAGTAGGGGACGCCGTGGATCTAAAATTAATCTCGCGCCAACCCACACCTTCCAATTGTGTTGTTGTTGGAACTTGCTGTGGTACTACTGTTGTTGTTAGTGTCATGGTTTGTTTTGTTACCAACACCTGAGGCGTTGCTAATATGTACCGGGTGTGTATGTGTAATGTATGTATGTAAGCATGCATGTGTGTACCGTATGTGTTTATGTATGTATGTGGGTATATTGACAACACATCTCATGAATGCCTGAATTTATCTCGTCAATGTCTAATCCAATTCCCATCAAATTGGCACGTTGTTATTTCTGGGTCTGGGAAGATGTGATTTTATTCGTGTGAATCCATCAAAGGTCAAGGTCACGATCAAGGTCAAAGTCTGGGTGTGGCATCACTGTGGTCTCTGAGGAGTTGATCTACCTGTTAATAATACCCCATCCAACCTTTACCAAATAACAGCACTTCAGATATCAAATTGCATTTGTATCGTACTGTTCATAAAGACGCACACACACACACACACACACACACACACACACACACACACACACACACAACAGCACAAATAAAAGCTCACTTCCACAGATTAAAAAACACCAACAACTATAATGTTGGGTACTGTATTTTCTGTGGCAAGTCGAAGCAAGGTAATATACTAAGTGGGCACAACACTGTACAAATCTAACGAAAACATAACTACTCATACAAACCCAACATCTTAGGTTATATAAAAAAATTAAATAACTCATTCCCTGTGATGCAGTGGTAGCATTTCCACCTCATACATCAAAAACTCCAGTTAGAATATCAGGGCGATCAGACTCTCGGACAAAGTTTGTTTTGTGTTAGAAGTGTAATGCTGTATGGTAGTGAGACCTGGGCAGTAAAGGAAGAGGATATCTGCAGGTTCCAATGTACTGAAATGGCAATGATTAGGTGGACGTGCAATGCGTCCCTGAGTGCGAGGCCTGGGGGGGGCTAGGTTTACGATGGAAGAGTTGAGAAGTAGGATGGGATTGGGGTGTATTGGTGTTGTGATGAGGTGAGGTAGACTGAGGTGGTTTGGACATGTGGAGAGAGGATGGGGGATGATAATTGGGTGTAGAATGTGAGAGACTTAATGTTAGGGGTAGGGTTGTGAGAGAGACCCTGTAGACAGAAAAAGACCCAGGATGAGGTCATTTAGTGTGACCTCAGGGATAAGGGACTGAATAGGAAAGTTGCCAGAGATCGAGCAGCATGGAGAGCCGCCATCAGGTGACCGAGGCCAACGCATGCAAGCATGTTGGAGCCTTCAAAAACGAAATGAAACAAAAGGATTCCCAGAGAACATAAAAACACCCAACTAGTATAATCAGGTACTTACTGTATCGTGGTAAAACATAGACAAAATCATCACACTTATCAAATATACACGTAAAAGAGGGAAGTATCTCAAAAATGACCCATAAAATAACTACAATATAAATATGAAACACCAGTAGCTCATTCCTTCAAATCACAAGCACCCAGACCAGTCAAACGGGAGAGACTCTGGCATGTTGATGTTTGGTAGAATAAGGAGTGACACAAGCACCACACACAGCAAAGATACACTTGTAACTTGGGCCCAGCTTCTCAAAAAAAAAAAATAATAATAAAAAAATAAACTCATAGAAATGCAGTACAGTATACATATTAAACAGCTCACTGGCACAGATTAAAATAATGCCAAAAAAGTCAAACTGGTTACTTCCTGTGACATGTAGAAGCATGTTAAATCACAAACTGGACACACACCAAATGCTGTACACATATAACTATGCCACAACCTCTCAAAAGAATCAAAGAAATCAAGTATTGTGTAAAAATAAATTCACTCACTCCCACAGAACACCAAAGTACCCCAAACAGTCAAATTGGGTACTCACTGTGACAGGTGATGGCGTGATAGAACACGAGGTGGGCACAGGCGTCACACCAAGATGGCCGCTCTAAGGTGGTGGGTCGGAACACGTGTCCCTCACCTGGCCGCCCTCCCTCTATACGCACGTAACACGGGTTCTGGGGGTAGTGGGGAGAAGGGGGAGGTGGTGGAAGTTAGCAAAAGGAGGTAAAAATGGCAATACAAGATAGAAAAGGTCAGAAATGAGGTTGGATACAAGAAAAGGTGAGAAATGAGGCTGGATACAAGAGAAAAGGCGAGAAAATGAGGTCTGTATTCTCATTGGTTAAGGAAGCTCCCTAACACCTCTTCCTTAGTGATTTAGTTTTGGATATGGCTGGCTAATATCAATTTGTCTGTTACTTATGCTGAAAATGGTGGTATTAGAATGATCTAAATAACACAGAAGAGGTGTAATATGCAAAATAAGTTGCTTAGGAAGGGATGTAAGGGAGCTTCCTTAACCAACAACAATACCAACCACAGTGCAATGTTGGGGAAGGGCAGGCTTGGGGACAGGAGGATGGGAGGGGGTTATTTAGAGGTGAAATGAGTGAGTTTGGAGGAAGGAAGGAATGACAGGGTTGAAAAACAGAAAATATTAAATAATTAGAAAGCAAATACCTTCTACAAAACAGAGTGAAAAATAATAATAATAATAATAATAATAATAATAATAATAATAATGCCTGGTGGTCTAGTAGTCTAAGGTGACAGCTGGGGTGAAGGTCAGGCAGTGTGTGTGTTGGTTTTACTCCCAAAGGGGACAGGCAGTTTATAGATTATGTAAAGCCATCATGAGTGTTGGCCAGTAGCCTATCCTGCAATGTTCTCAGCTATAATATTCAAGCCAAGGACCCAGGACTGTGCAAACTCAAAAATAATAATCACAATCACAGGATAAGTCAGGGCCATCCCTACATCTCCTAATCCACTGCATCTCCTTCACACTTATAGCATGTCTGTAACAGTTCTGGCTAGATCACATCAAACTCATCCTTCTAAGTGCAGAAAAACAAACAAAACTACTCTCAACTCTGGCAGGTTATCCAGCAGAGGACAGTGAGAAAAGTGGTGGAATACTAGATGAACTACAGTATGTCTCTAACTTGCAGGAAAACAACACTATAGTGTGTTTGTTCTAATCTGACGAAGTTTCCTAACCCTTTCAGCTTGGTTGATGGTCACAAATAGTCATATCTGAGGTTCAATCTGACAAGCAACAAAGGTGATTCATAACTAAGGCTCACTGAACTTCAGGCAACCATAACTTAGCTGTGAGAGTGACAGTTTCATCAGGTGATAACATACTGACTACTGTGATAATCTCATATTATTCTAGTCATATCAACACATAAGAAAGCAAAAGAAAGCAACAGAATAACTTATGGGTAAACTAACATATCAAACATTCCATATTGTAAGTCAAGAATTTGTTTCAAAGCAACACTTTTTTTTCTTTTTAATACAAACCAGAAGAAACCGGCTAATCAACTTTGCTGGTGGCAAAGGTGTGCACTTTTCTGTGATTTACTGTGTACAGTACGTTGCACCAGATAAAGACTAAAAAAATGGTGACACACCAATGACTTATTGGAATGAGATGACAATCACAGGTTCATATTACAGGTGATACCATGCAAAGATAAGTGCAACAGCAAAAAGTTCAGGATATCATCATCATCATCATCATAATGACCTTTTTCCCCACACAAGAATGGGGTGAGGTGAGATCCAGATAACAAGAGAATGCATGGAAGAGGGACAAGTTATAGTCATACCATCAAAAAGGAAAGCACAATGGGAAACGCATGCCACATATTTGGGCAAACTAGAACAATGACATGAATAACAGTAACTTCAGATGAATATAAAGTTGATCCATCACAGGAGTGCAGCAGTGTTGACATGCAGAGGTCACAACAATAAAAATACAGTACTGCTGAGGAAGGCAAAAGAAAGCAATAAGGTGACATCATGCCAAAATTTCATATACAGTGTTTAAAATAGTCATTAATCATAACAATGCAGGAGAAAGCCAAAGAGTGCAGTAAGACGCAGTATGTCAAAATTTCAAATAATACAAACTAACACAAAACTAACAACACATGTAATGGTGATGGATAGAGATAAGATGAAATAATGGGTGATACCTGCAAATTATTACAGAACAGGCAACACGTTTCCATTACAATAACTGATGCGAGGGACGGCAAAAGAAAGCAACACTGAACCCAAACAGTGATTATGATGTTAAATTGAAACAATACTAACAATACTGACACAAGGTAACAGAAATCCTTTACCAACAATACAAAAATCTCTTGAGGTTACAATAATCCTATCAACACAAGACGGTGATTTTAACTGATGGGAAAAACCGCTACGTCTACCACCATCAAACAGGGTCACAGGGACAAATAAAATAGGGTCACCGGGACAAAGGCTCACTTAATATTCCACTGCCTTTCCTTCACTCTTAGAGCATATCCATCACCTTCTCCCTGACAGGTCATTTAAAAGAGCATTATCTACAGGTACAGAAAATACCAAGCCCCTCTCAGCTTATGAATATTAGCCAGAGGGGGAAAGTGGCGTGGACAGGGGGTGAATATACAATATTAGGTGAACTTCTGTCCCAAACTACAACATAAACACAAAAACAAAGTACCATCAACCTAACACAATTTCCCATAGTTATATACATTAGGCAGATCCAAACACTAATACTGTATCTGATCACACAGAGGACATAAAGGTAACAATAAAAGACATACTGTACTATCTTCCCTGCCCCCACCTTCTTGTACCATAGGAGGTAGGAGGCTGCTTTCAATACACTTTGGAAGATGGGTTTCCACTTTCTCACAGCCACGCCATTAGATGACTTTAAGACACAGGGAATATGCTGGTGGTATTCTTCTTACAAAGTCCCAAGAGGACCACAAAATCTAGACTAACTACTGAGAACAGAACAGAATATAAATCAACGCAGGAGAGAGCAAAAAGCAATTCAGGTCGTCATGCATCAATGGAACTACTGTCCTGGGTTAGGTAAAAATACTAAGGCAGCACACAGACAGCCCCTGTTAGCACATATCAGTAACTAAAAGCATCTGTCTTGACTTCACAATTCAAATGGAAGAAATTATATTGAAGAGGGTCCACGTGAGGCTTTCTCTTCCTAAGTAATGCCTTGGGGTGCATGGCTCTTAATAAACAACAATTTCATGTAAGTACAATTTCTCCTGTCAAAAGACATCTTCCTATTGCTCTTTAACTGCTAGAAGTTTTATTAACCAGAAGAAAACCACATTCTACCAGTCTGGATAAAATGTTTCAGTGCATCCAAAGTACCTGAAAGAGTTTAACTAAGATGTTGTACTTCACTTACAGCTGGGATTATAAGTGATGAAAACTGCACTGTGTTAGCCTCAATATAATACCTTAGTGTATCCATAACATCTCAAGGACTATTAAAGACTGTTTTGAACCCTTGACTGCCAGCATTACTCTCAGCTGAACAGTGTCTGTTATTAACTTGTATAAAACAACAGTGTCCAAAGCAGCAACAGGTATAACTAATATATATCTGCTATGACAGTGGTTGTCAGCCATCCACCATCAGCAAAGATGTAGAGGGCTATAATCTCTTGAGCTAAAATGATGAACTTAGTTTTTTTTTCAGCATGGCAATTAAGAAATGCAATCTACACACTCATTACAAACTCACCATAATTTCAATAAGTACTACTGAAAAGTTATGTAATACATTGTGCTATCTATGTATAACTTTGGCACTAAAGTGATGCAACCACTATGCTTTTTACAACCTTACTTGGGCTTTCATTAGTGCAGCAGTTTAGGGAAGACAATATGTGCTAATTATGCAGTTATTTTTGGTTACTTTTATGACAGTGTGATAAAGCTAGTGAAACTGCTTTACATTCCTCTGCCTCCTTAACACAGAGAAGATGGAAATACAAACTATATGTGTGTGTGGTTTTACTGTGTCATGATTATTTCTTACCCATAAATAACATCTACAGGTGTCTGCAGCAGAAAAATATTTACATTTGTACTGTATGTGCTAACTGTAGGGCTTACTGTGGAGGGTAGGCAGCTCTGGGTCAGGCAGGTATGAGGCAGGGGGGCGCAAAGAGCAGACCTACCTCTTCCCACATAAAGTGTCCTTGTGAGGATGCGGAGGAGACTGAGGGGAGGGAGGCCAGGGAGGGACGACGAGGGAGGAGGACCAGGGACCCTGTGGACAGGAGAACAGGGCGGAGGGAGCCAGGGCGGTCCTTTAAGGTGAACCGGGAGGGCAGGGAGTGCACTGAGCTGGACATGGCATCTCCTCTACTTCCTCGCGATTGGTACGCATCTAGAGTTATGGGTTCGGGACTATCGGGGTGGCAAGTGAAGGAGTCGGATGGCATGGGGTAGGAATCAGAGGGTATGGTCTCCGAGGAGTATGTGCGCAGTGTGTCTGAAGCATAGGATCCAACCAGGGTGCTACAGTCCGTTGTGGCAGCAGACAGCGAAAGCTCCGACCCAGTTGCGGTGTCAGAGATCAGCAGGCATTCCTCACCCTGGTGAAGTGATTGTGCCGAGATTGACATCATACTGGAAGACATCGTGACATCAGTGAGGGAAGAGATGTCAAACGATGAGACTTCAGACTCGAGCAATGGTGCCTCGGAGCCACCACAGGATGTGAGGGATAACATGGGGTTCATGGAGGAGAGGGTGGAACTCATTGTGATGGAGGAGGAGTGGGGGCTGGGCAGTGGACTAATCTGGGCAAACTGAAACGAGCCAGTTGGGCTGCTTAGTGGGGACCCTTGCTGACCATCCAGGTCAATCTGTATGTCCGGATTTCTCCCGTGTGAAGCCATCTTCCCCTCGGACCCACACTCCTCAGAGACAGACCGAATGAAAGTTAGATCTGTGATGGTTTCACTTCGATCCTCCTCATCCCAATCATTTCTGGAGTATGATTTGGGCTCTTCCTGCTTATCTCCGAGTACTGACTTTCCAGCAGATGACTGGGGTGGACTCCTGCCGTCCCTACAGCATACCTGACAGTGGGGCTCGGCACAAGCTCGCCCCGACCCGTGCTTAAGTGAGTGGATCAAAACGGCCGTGAGGAGGTACGAATCTGGGGACGAGCCTTCATAATAGGAGTGTCTGGGGGCCCTGCGGGGGTGGTGGAGGGAGTAGGGGGGACGCAGTCTCCTCCGCAACACATCACCAGGCAACACACTAGGGCCGCAATCACTACCACCACCACCACCACCACCTTCAACACCATCACCACCACCAACACCTTCACTACACTGCAAGACAAAGAGAAGTGAACAAAAGCATTTATAACCTCCATCCCACATGACCAACACCGCATATCATAAGCAGAGAGAGAGACCTGGCATGCGGGGGATTGCTGAGGTGGTAGATTTACAAGTGTCAGTACTGCAGAGATCATTAGTCAGCCCTGTAGCAGGCTTGTTAAAAAAATAAAAAATAAAAAACTCAGTACTCTACAGATGATGCTGACCTCATCATTTTAATCACATTACCAACAGATGGTTTTATTTAGCAGTTTTATTCATATCTAGTAATAACTTAATTACCGCTGCATCTTCTGTCTCTAGTTCAGAAAGTCAGCAATGTACAGATCCTCTCAAAAGTCAGCTCTGTACATAAAACATGACATTAGAGAATAAAACAAACTCACAGATTTCTGGTTCCACTGATTGCAAAAACTTAAACTCTTCACAATGAGGAGTCCTGTCAACTAAATACACTTATCTGACAATGGCAAGAATAAAATAAACACGATGTCACTGTATGGTGGTCACATCTATTCCATTCAGTATAAGGTTCTTTCCTTCAACTGAAAAAAGGAATGTTTGGATGGAGAAAAATGACATATGGAAAATTGTCCTAAGGATGCAAGAATAAAATTTGAAAGACAGGAGTGTATTGAAGAGGCTTTCAGTACGATGTCTTATAATTTTGTTCTTGCAGCTGCACAAGTATGTTGGGATTAGAAGGGATTAACTAGAGTCTTGGGGCTGGTGAAAGTTGTGAAGTATTAAAACGCACAGCTGACTTTCCAATTTTAAAAGTTCTCCCAAACTGAATAAAACCATCTGGATGTAGAGGAGAGACATCACTTAAAATAATAGAGGCCAACATTGATTTGAATCCAGTCTATACTAATTAAAACCCAACAACCAACCACAATGCAAGAATATGAGGTAACTAACATCATCAGAGTGAAAAAATTCAAACTGATACTTTATAATCCATATTACACTGTACTAACTAAACCTGTCAGCCAACCACTAGGCACATTCCCTACATGCCAAGTCTCCCATTACTGTGTTTATGCTGCCACAAGGCCCAGTTGTGCCACGGCATCATCTAAATCTAAACTCTAAATCTAGGCAGTCCGTGTAGAGTAGCAGGGTAGGGGGAAGCGCAAGAGATCAGCGCACCACACAGCCAAATTCCCATTATCCGCACAGGACTCGGATTATCCATACTCAACTCAGATTAGCCATACTTACATTTATCTATACTTAAGAACGATTATCTATACTTAACTCATATTATCCATACAGTACTTACTGTAACTCATATTATCCATACCCTACTTATTTCAATTTTCCACAATTAACTCTAGATTATTCATACCTACCAATATCTGTTCCTAACCTCTCTGCCATGAGTGGTTTATTCTTTGCTAAGAACAACCATGACAGAATTATATCCAGAATACGCTGTTCATATATATTTCTCACACTTTCTCAGTCATTCCTCCTCTCCCTCCTTCTCAGTCACAAATGTACTGTCCACTTCTATGGCAGACATACAATATGTGGACTTCTTCTTCCATTTATACCTTCATTTTATCAGTCACTCCTCTTCCCCTTCCTTCTCCCTCACAAATGTACCATCCACTTCCATTTCAGACAGAAACATACGGATTCCTTTTTCCAAATATCCTTCCATTCACTCTCTCCAAGACTTACTCTGACACCCAACACACATGAACTCTTTAAATATATTCATACCAACTCAAACTGTTTCTCTTTATTCACTCAGCAATGCCGTCCCTCACTCCTACTGCCCTTCTTTCTGTTTCCAAGTCCTCATACACTGCCCTGTTACTAATGCCAGCCAGTCAGCCAGATTATACCAGAAACTGTTCAGAAAGCATCATATTCCCACAAGGCATACCCTATTAAGGTCTCAATCATGCAGTGCCCAAGCTTTACTTCCGTGTGTGTCAAATGTCGTACACTCTCTTCTAAACTAACCATCGTACCATAACATTCAAAATACTGGAGAGTTCTACAGCTCTCTCTCTCTCTTCAATTCTTTAATTTCTCAAATGTTTCTAAAAATGGGTTCTGTGTAGCCCAAAATGTTAGAGAGAATAAAGGATCCAAGCTCTAACTTGTGTCTCTCTACCACCCAACCTTTCCAAAGTGGGAGTTCCTTGGCCCCACAAAGCAGCTGCCATTAAGGACTTGTAAAAATGTGTATTTTAGAGTCCCTTGCCCATGTCAGGTGTGTGCTGAAACACTACCAATACACACACACACACACACACACACACACACACACAGAAGTATCTGGACAATCAGGCCTTAAAATACAAACACACACATACAAACATTCAGGTATCTGGATAATCAGGCTGCAAAATAATCATTATAATTAAGTATACATATAATCCAGTACATGTATACTGTATGGATATTTAAGTATCAGGATAATCTGGAGCAGTTAGTCCTTGTTATAAGTATCGGATGTCTGGTAAGGTACCACAAGGGTTCGTACTCAACTGGATATTTGACAAAGCAATTTTCTGAAATATACTGATGACTTAGAAAAAAAGTATAATATTAACGATAATAATAATAATAAAAATATCAATAATTATAACAGAATGTTACTTATAATAGGACTTCCTGTACCACAATACTTATGCACTAGGATAATCAGACTCCCACTGTACACACATGCTGTTAGGATTTTAAAACTTGTGCCAAAAGCGCCTAAAAGAGTAACTGACCAAATTCTTGCAAGTACAATTAGTTAAAAGAGTCTACCTTTACCACACCAATCAATATAGCTTCAGAGCACCCTTGGCGGCTAACAATACACAGATGCTGGCAAAAGTTCCATCCTTCTTCCTGGCCTTCAGTAGCTCATATCGCATATTTTTTTTTATGCAAGGAAGAAGGAACCCAAGGCCAAGAACCTGCAAGACAATTCCCCTCAAAACAAAAACAAGATAACAGACAGCCAAATTCAAGATTTGTTCATTCTGAGATGCCTGGACACACTGCTTTAGAAAGGCTGGGGATTGTCAGCAGTAGGAAATTAGTTTGGGTAGGTAGATGAATGTGTTTAACAACATAAAGATAATGACTACTTGAAATACACAAACACACAGTAATGTTAAGAGTTACTGAAGATCAGGAGAAGGAATGGAATTTTGGCATGGAACTGTACCTATATATTTAACCATTAAACTTCAGGCATGTGAGCAAAGGTACATAATAATACTGGTTTTGCCACCATATTTTTTTCACAGATGAACAGATGAAGGCCAAATTAAACTAAAAAAATAAATAAATAAATAAATCCATGAAGCTGAGCTGCTAACATCCTTACCCCAGTCATTAAAATAATTTCTGTATTTTATTCCTCATGCTTTCAGAGAACTTCTATTACTGTATAATTAAATCTAAGCACATACAGAAACAAGTCTATCTACGCTATCCATCTATCAGCCTATCCTTCTCTGGTCGATCCAAGCTACTCAGTCCCAATATTTACGGCAAGGTGACCAGCCTCAAGAACCCCTGAGTAGCATCATACCAGCACTTAAACCCAACTATCCCTATGCAATAAACCCTCACAGGCTCTATCTGACTGAATAACCTTAACCCACTAGACCACCAGTATCATCTGATTACAAGGGAAGACCTACATAATCATACTATGGTTGGGATTTCAAAATAATATACAGCTGGAAAATCAGACCTTTAGTAATGCCACCTGAAGTTTAACGGTTATTTCTGGAACTATAAGAGACTGTCAACTACAAGAGTAAAGTAACAGACATATTCTTAAAAACTACATTTGGTAATTTGGAGGCAAGCCCTCAAAATCTGACGCTCAATTATAGAAAACATATATCCTTTACTGGACTCCTATGGCACTAAAGTCTATATACTTGTAGGGTGATGAGGCTTACAAACACCTCTTCCTTACTGATTTAAATGCATGTTACACCTTCCTTGTCTCTTGCTATCATAGTCAATCCTCTGTATTATCAACACAGATTGCCTATATATGATAAAAAATAATAAAATGACACATGCAGAAATAAACCAGTGACAAAAAGATGTTAGGGAGCTTCCTGACCCAGCAAGAATATGACCCCAGGGCCTTTTGTGCCAGAAGAGGAATGAGACCCACCATTTTCTTTACCACTTTTCCATTACAGAATTCACCATTTTGTCTACCATACTTCCATTATAAAACCCATCACTTTCTTTACCATTTTTCCATCATAAAACCCACCATTTTCTATACCATTTTTCCATCATAAAACCCACTATTTGCTTTACCATTTTGCACCATAAAACCCACCATTTCCTTTACCATTTTTCCATTATAAAACCTACTATTTTCTTTAACATTTTTCCATTATTGATCTCAAAATTTGGGGGGCTTCCCATCACTCTAACACTCTCCATCATAACAACACAACCATCAATGCTAAATCTATATGGGAGTTAGAATAATCGGATCTACATCTAAGTACAGTAATTGCCTTTAACAGTGGAATTACAAGCCTTTCAAGTTAACTATAATGCTATAAATTTCTAGATATATATGCTATGTAGAAAATAGTCTAGCCATGTCACAGAAAAATGAAAGTGCTGTAAATACTCTGCAAGAAAATGGAGTGAGTAATTCCTGTTTATCTACAATTTGAGAGAGACAGACAGACAGTGAATTATCACCCTCATCATCATCATCATCATTGTCTTCATCATCATCCAGACCATTTTCCCACCTAAGGATGTGGCAGCATGAAGATATTAACACCCTAAATCAGAGGAAACACTGAGGGCAGCCAGGAAAAAAATGGTTAATTCCACACACACTGACACTGAAATAGCACAGTAAACGACCACCAATGCACCCGATCCTGCTACTCTACACCCCAGAAATTAAACCCTTCAATGTGATGACTCTTGTGTTGACTCAATAAAACTGGTGGTGACAAAGGACAGAAAATTAATAAATAAATAATAATAAAAAAAAGGAGGCATCATTATCCTGAAGGAGTAAATGGATATTGTCTCCATCGCCCTCAGTATAAGTTATCTCTTACCCTGAATATAACTGCCCAAGGATACCAAACATTAATACATTAAAGAGGTCATCATATTGAAGGAGTTAAACACACATAACACTGTTCAGTCCTCACAGATGAATACATGTATACATCTGGAAATGACCACTCTCAGACTTCACCAAGCCTTCCTTGCTTTTTACAGGGTTAACTAGGACAGTTCATTTACACTGCCATATATAAAAATTCTGGAACAATTCATACCCACTCTAGTAATACGGCTTCACTTCGACAACTCATTTCAGAGTTCATCGCACCCAGGGGTAACAAATATTTTTAGTGGGTGTACAACTGTCAAGGAAAACACTTGGTTTTTTGGCTCTCATCATCCAAGAATGCAAACTAACAGAATGCCATCTATGAGGACTAAACCAAACTTGAATTTACCCCCTTCAACCCAAGTACGTCACTTGTGTTAAATGCCTGTTGTTACCATGTGGCTTCATTCAGCTTTGGAGAGACATTTTGCAGTGAAAAGGTTATGGATAATCTCCAAATATCCCCTCAATACCAAATGTTTATTCCTCAGCCAAACAAAACATCCGGTGCTAACAACAGTGCACTAAAAACTATCATTGCATTGAAGAGGCTATCATATTACCGCAACAAGCTCAATAAATATCACACAGTTCAATCATTTAATACTGAATTTATTTCTTTACTTAAAACTTAGGGAATAGTTTAACTTTTACTTAACACAACAAATTACAGTAGCTATCATGTATGGTACAATGACTGCCCATTCAGTGTAAACTTTTACCACTCAAGAAGCACCTTAATCATAACTTCAGGTGTAGTTCCCTATTTCTTATAATAATCCTTAACTTTATTTATGTTAATTTACATATATTTACGACTAACAAAACAATAACTTAAGGTGTACCAGAACATAATTTAAGGACCAACTTATTATCATTTATGAAATTATCAGTAGCCCAGAAACAGGAAGAGGAAACATCATTTAAAGATCAACTTAATACCATTTATGAAGTAACTAATCCAGAAACAGGAAGAGGAAACATCATTTAAAGATCAACTTAATACCATTTATGAAGTAACTAATCCAGAAACAGGAAGAGGAAAGCCCTAAACTATGACAGAGTACCAAGAGAATGCACAATGATAGGCCACACATCTACTAACCCTTCATTCCACCCTTCAAAAATGTAAACACGAATTACACAACACAAATAAACATGACACTGAAGCCAAACACTCAGTTGTGAAAGAGGAAAGTGGTCACAAATGCAACACATAATTTAAATAACTACCAAATGACATGTCCTGTATCAGGCTTATGCACTCTTGTAACTGTAAACAATAAAAAAAAAATTAAGTTCAGCATTACAAAAAAAAAAAAAAAAATTAACAGTCATAACATCATCCTAACTCATGGTTTTCTGCCCTCACTGGGGACATGAATCAGAGGAAAGAGAAAGTCCCAGGTATGTACAGTATTCCTCTCCTGTGCTGCATACTCTGTTCACTTTATCTGGGAGTAAAATTGCCCTCTCTCCATCTTGAATGCTGTGCTGTAACAACACCTTAAAACTAAAATATGGTATTGGTCGCAAAGCATTATATGGAAGGGATTTTGTACCACAGTACTGTCTTATTCTGCCACTGGATTATACGAAATTCTGCCACTGAGCTACAGGAAATAAGCTGCAAAAGGCTGAAAATCTCCACTTCATTAAAATGAATCAATTAAAGTATGATGTTCTTTGTACCTGTATATATAAAAAAAAGTGGGACTCAAACCTTTTCCTGCCACCTTTTTATGTCATACAGTATCTTACAATATAAAGAAATACTGTACATGGATAGTAATCTGTCTCCTTTATCTAAAGAAAGTAAAAATAAAGAAATAAAGTTAAATAAAAATCTATACACCAAAACTAAACAGGTAAAATAAATACAAATAAGTAAACTCCTAAAGTTGCCTAAAATAAAATCCTCTTATCTTGACATTATCAGACCTGTAGTCCAAGGCTGTGATGAAACTGCCACAATACTGCCAGCGTTCCTGAGTACGGGTGAGTCCTATTATACGAACATCCACCACAAGAGAAACTGATGACACGAGAATGGGCATTTTAAACCCACAGTCGGTGATGCGAGCATGATCAGTTAACCCTATTCTTCCCACATGTTAAGTAATCTGTTATACGAGTTTTCATTATCCGAGCAGTTCTCTATCAACATATCCCACTTGTATAATGGGACCCGCCTGTACTGAAAAACCACAAACCACTACTGCTGCCTGATCTGATTTACATTCTGACCCTTTCTTGGAGTAATTTTAGGTTACAATCCTTCACTACATATTCCATCCACCCATCGTCCAATCCTTTATTACCTTACCAGGAGTGCAGGGGCTCAAAGACAAGCTAACTGGTCCAGACATCAGGGCAAGACCAGTACGCTCTGAATGGTATGATGTATGATGTGAACAGTAAACCCCACTCACCCCATGGATATAAATCTCCACGGGTCATATCCAGTTGGAGAGCCTTAGCCTACTAGACCACCAGGCATCAAACTGACTACCACATATAATTTCTGCTCAACTTCATAAATGGTTTCCTGGGTTACAAGAAACCATTTGGCTTGTTCATTAATCCAAATTACAACAATTACACATAACCTACACAGTTTATATGACACAAAATTCTGGGAAGATGCAGACTGAAGAATGGGTTACCAGAGTATGAAACTGCTTGAATAAATAAATGTTACCTAAAACATCACCATCACCATCATCACCAAAAACCTTTCTTTCCCCATGAAAGGATGGGGTGAAGTACGATCCAAAAAGTGAAGAAAAACAAAGTACTAATTCCAGATATAAACGAGAATCAAAAAGCTTATCAGAATTAAGGAAAATAATAAACAGAAACTTAAAGTCAATCAGCCTTCATAATTCCTGATGCCATTCTACAAGTGACACCATCAACACACATTCATTCATTCATTCATTCATTGCCAGACGCCATGTATCCCAGACGGGGTGGCCAATGGCTTAGAGTTAATTGTTTTACAGGGAGGGGCACTAATCCTCCACCAACCCCACTTGACACGTAGGGATGCCAACAGCATCTGGTGTTCCCAGGCAGTCACCCATCCAAGTACTAACCAGACACCATCAACACACATGCCTCCTCTAAATGTCTCACATCACGTGACTTAATTTACTGGATTATTTTTGCTGCCAGAAGTGAAGAGAGGCGTCTCCCTGCAATGGAACTAATATAAAGGGTTGGACCTGCTGCCCTGTTTATACGTCCATCCATCAACTCCCTCCCTACCCTCAAAAAGGAGGATGGTGGACTGCAGAAGGACCATCTCAGTCTGCAGTCCATCAGGTTCACATCCATCTAAGTCTGGAGTTGCAACTACAGCTACTACTACGACTGCTGCTACTACTACTAATACTACTACTATTACTATTACTATACTACTACTACTACTTCTTTTGATAACTCCATTAGATTTTTATCAATTCACATTAGGTCATTTGATGTGAAAGAGAAAAAGAAGGAAACATATAACCCACCAGTTCAATAATTCTTCTCTAAACTTATGAAACCACGTGGAGGCAACAATTAATAATAATAATAATAATAATAACAACAAGAACAACAATAAAAATAATAATAATAATAATAATAATAATAATAACTAGCTACACCATCATGCTGACCTGGGTAAACACTCCAACCACCAGATGTTACGTAATGCTTACATCAGAAGGGCACCTCAAGAAATAGTGGGCCAAATGAAGGCTGTATCTGACCACTCCAGTCTGACAAGTCTCTGCTAAGCTTAAATCATGTCATTCGGGGATACAATGAAATCTAAACAGAAGTAAATCTGGAGAGAAAGGCTTAACTAAGATAACACCTTTTTCTGCCTATTCTTGCTACCTCCAGATGCATTTAACCTATTCAGCTAGACTCTTTGGACTAGAACAGATTAATATATTCTTCTCAAGGCCTTTACTATAAATGGTCTAAGTTCAATTCCATCATCTGAAGAAGCAAGAATAAACTAAGAAAAGATGTCACGGTACCCGAATGGTGAACTTACAGGACAGAGCAATTACATCAGTTGTGAAAAAAAAAAAAAATGTATGCACGACTGAACCAAACGAGTGCAAACCCTTGTTATGTTACAGTCACAGTGGGAAGTGGTCACAAATCCCATTAGTTTTCAATAGACTCTGTGACACCAATGAATACTGCAACTGTACCTCTTCTTCCAATCTTCTTATTATTAAGGCATTTAGCTAATCCCAAAACCATCTGACCACTCCTGGAAAAATTCACATGATATTATCAGGAACTTAACACCTGAGCTGGAATAAAATAAAAAGAAGAAAACATCATACACAAGTGGTGAAACTACCAAGGTGTACCTGGAAATTCAGCTGCCGCAATTCAATGTGTTCGTGGGAGGGAGAGGATGGGTGGCTGTGTGTTGGTGGGGTGGCTGGGGTGGACCGCACACCCCCAGGGACACCAGACCGCTTGCGTAGCACCCCCAGCAGACCCCACCCCTGCAGCCACTCCCCGACGACCCCACCCAGTGCACCCAGCCAGCCTCCCGTACCTTCGGTGTTCTCACCGCTGTTAGGGCTCTGGAAATAGAAGGAAAACTAAGTAGCTTAATTTTTACTCTTTTCAAGTGATTTTACTGTACTGAAACTTAGAAAGATTTTTTGAACTAAAAGGACTTAGTTACAGCTTTCATTTATCCCTCTGTTACCCAAGGTCTATCCCAAGCTGAGTAAAATGTCTAGTAGTACCATGAATAAAATATAAGTCATCTGTTGGCAGCATGAATATGATGAAAAGAATAACTCCAGCCAGCACACCCAGTCTTCCACCCATATATACCTTTGGCATTTTCTTTGCTGTCAGGGTTCTAAAAACTGTAGGTGAGATTTAGGGTGAATGGTATAATTAACTTTAATATGATTATGTCTTCTCTAATACAGGGACTCTTGTTTATGTTTTGGTACCGTCCTGTAATTTTATCCGTACAGCTGTGATCCAAAGTTTCTGACCCACTCAGTTTATAAAGACGGATGATTTCAGGGAGGTATCAACACAATGGCTCATCTTGACACACAACTCAACAAATAATGTGGTCCGAATGTACAACAGCAATGGGTGGGTTGTTGTCCCTGGATTCAACAAGCATCCTGCTAAGAGTGGGTTAGACTTTATATAACCTGACTGGATCAAATTGTGGTGCATTATGCTAGCCTATACTGTAAGTCCCTCCCCAAACCCCAAGGCAGCCCCCAAAACTGACCTGGTTGAAGGCCCTCTTGCGTGTGGCTGTTGGTGTGACCGGTGTGGACATTATGCCGGCACCTCACAACACCCGTAGCTGCCTCGCTGCTCCGCCCCACCACTTGTACTTCATCTGGAAAGTGCATGTCAATTGCTTTTGCGAACAGCTTTCTCATAAGGCTGTAAAGGTGAACAACTTATCAAATCTGGTAATAAACACATATATAGTACTATACTTAAACACACATGTCCACACATGGATAAAAATACACACACACACACACACACACACACACACACACACACACACACAGAGTAGCTAATGGTTCCACACAATATGTTGATGGGAAAAGCTTGGTGGCAGAATAAAGACAATGCTGACTCTGCATCCTATTTATACCACTTCTTCCTGACTAGCACCATAAGCTGGTCTTCATCCAATGTTACAACTCGGTTTTCAAGAACAAGAGATGACAATTTCAGGCCAGATTAGAGTAAAATGGGTATAATTTATTCATCATCATCATTGCCAGACCCCATGTATCCCAAACGGGGTGGCCAAGGGCTTAGAGTTAATTGTTTTACAGGGAGGGGCACTAATCCTCCAACAACCCCACTTGACACGTAGGGATTACCGATGCTAAAATTCTTGGTGGCAAAATCTAGAGAACTGCGGCTAAGGTACAGAAAAGGTGCACCAAAAAGAACCTCCATTTTCAGATCAGTTGTAGTCTGTTAGGTGTGGTTTGTGTAATTCTCAGTCATACCCTTTACTGTGATGGCAGAGTCTAGACTGAAGGATGCCAAGGTTAGGACTGAAATGCCAAGATTAGGGATTGAAGGATGCTAAGGTTAGGACTAAAATGCCAAACTTAGGAACTGACTGATGCCAAGGTTAGGACTGAAATGCCAAGACAAGGGACTGAAGGATGCCAGGCTTGGGACTGAAGGAGGCCATGGTTCGATTAGGTCCAATGCTAATCCCCCGATGGAGTCATTCTTGTTGCATGAAGAAAATATACAAAAACATACCCGGCAACCCTAAAATGGACTGCAACAAAAATGTATCATACCATGAGCTTTAACTAAGACAAACAATATCCAAGAGAGAGAGAGAGAGAGAGAGAGAGAGAGAGGTCTAGCAGTCTTTCTATATACTATATATCCCCAAAAATTTTATTAAACCAACAGTTCAATGTTGGGCAGTTCTCAGTAGGCTGCACAAAATTATTATTATTATTTTTTTTTTAACTCCAATACCATATATTAGTGATAATAACATAAATGCAAAATATACAGCTCCAAGGAAAATCAAGCCAAAACTACAAGAATGTCTGTAACTATGGCTAGAGCACACACACTGTACTGAACCAATTCTCTGTAATTTTTGTTTTTTTTAATGCTAATACCAGACCAATGTTTCAGCTCAAAAACCACCTGCTATTGAATGGATTGATGGAGACTGTATCCAGCTCTCCAGTTCGAAAAGTCTCTCAAAACCTTAACAAATTAAACGAAAGTAGCAAGATTACACCTGCACTAAACGTTACCTGATTCATGGGGTTAAAACATTACTACTACCATAAGCTGAGGAGGTACTGACCATATACGTAAAATGGCTTCAAAATGGGCATCCACCTCACACCCTTCTACTAATTCGAAGTATTAAACACTAAATTACCTTGACGCAATGCTACTTCACCCTTGTGGCGTCATAATTATTTCACACACTGATAAACAAACTGATCAGGAAACAGTGCAATATTTACATTCACTTCATAAGGTACACAAAGTCACACACAAGCAGTATTCCAGACGTATTATATTAACTCTAAACCACACAATATTTAGAGTTGCACGCTTGAACGATGCTCTTTTGTTATTTTTAGCACCTGTTATTTTTGGAATTCAATCCTTATAGCATTTGACATTAGCAGACGAATTTCATTTTCCTATTCATTCATTCAGTACTGTTTTAGATCTGTCATTAATAATCCTTACGCTTACCGTGTGGGAAAGGTACACCAGCTAAGAAACTTGGAGTGCAAGGAAGAAATTGAATTAAGGAAATGTACACTAAACTATTAGAATCTCTTCTCTGAGGACCATTCCAATATAACGTACATACCAATGGAGCAGAGAATCATGAAACACGTATCGTTATAAATATATTATTCTCTGAACAAAGCGCAATTTATCCTCTCCTATGCTTCAGACCGAAAAAAAATAAATTAGTAGGTTATCAGAGTTTGTCAATCAAGCAGAGTTTCTTAATTATTTTTGCAAGTAGAAAAATCGACGCCTCAATCCGTTGGAAGTTGCAGTTTTAACAAATGTATCTGCAAAACTCAGGAGAATGTTTTGGGAAGTGTACAATGAAGAATCTGCAACAAGAGACCTTGTAGGCTAGAGTCATAGGCTTCCAAACAGAATGCCTGGCGTGGAAAAATGGCGGTAGTTTTACTTCATCTGCTGATGCGTTTCAGTTCATATAAAAGATTACCTTACATTCTTAGGGAAAAAAAAAAAAAAGTGTAAGCAGTGGGAATTATTTGAACACATATTACTACACAGTTTATTATGGCTAGTAAGATTCTCTAGTGACATATTGAGGTATGTAAAATTCCAAAGACATTCATAGTTATGGCAGAATAAATTACAATATGCAGTTCACTCTAAGTTATATGCATTTGTGAGGTTCAACATTCCAAACAAAACAGTGTCATATAACATTCCAGTAAATCCCCTAATTCCAAGGTACCTTGATCTCAAGGCCTTTCAGACTGATTACAGTAGAGTCAGTCTGAACTGTGGGAGCTGTGTAATGTGGATATGAGCTTTTGAGGGAGGGAAGAAAAGGAAGTGGGAAAGAAGGGAGGAGGGTAAAGAAAAGGAAGGAAAGATCAAATAGAGATGGAACTCGATGCTAACTTAGGAGAACACCTGGACCAATGTGTGTGTGTGTGTGTGTGTTTTTCTTTCCCCAAGTAACTAATTCGTAACCAAACCAACCTAATCAAACCTAAACCAGGATTTTTCTGGACATTTCAAAGATTCAAACAAAGCTTTTATCATTGGTGCTTTGGTTTTATTTAAACTGGTTTTAGGGAAATGACTCAGAATTACCACTGCAGTATAAAAGCTTAAGAGAAAATAGAAATTCTCATTTCCCAGACTTTTGTAGTGAACAGTTTTACTGTACACTTTGGGAAGCGGGGTGGCTCAGTGATAGAATGCTGGGCTTAACATTGCAAGGTCGAGAGTTCACGCCTTGCCCAGGTAGTTGCTTTTGCTGGGAGTGGTAATTTTCTCCTGTGACCCTAGCAAGGCTATATGATCTATCTAGGTCTAGCTTGGGGGAATAATCCCTTACCCTACACTTTGGGGTACTGTATTTTGAGTCATGATATTGAACCACATTAATTAAACATAAGTGTTAAATCAACATAAATAGTATAAATGCAAAATTAACCTAACCTAACCAAACTAACCTAGCAACTTTCAGAGGCTTCACTTCAGCTCAGGAGTGACTTTGAACGGGATGGGAGTTTGATATAGCCTTCAGTAACCTGTATAGAAGAAGACATCTCTTTTAAGTTGAATGGAATTGCCAGGAGATACCAAATATAAAACAGAATACAGGCCGGCCCCATCATACACGTGGGATATGATAATGGAGGACTGCCTGGATAGCAGATACAGTACTTGTATAACCGATAGAAAGAAAAGGATGGCAAAACTTGTATAATGGAGTACATAACTTGTGGGGAAAAATAGGGCTAAGATAACTGACCCTGCTTACATCATAGAATTTAGGTCTAAATTGCCCATTCTTGTAGCATTGGTTTCTCGTATAGCACTTGCTCATATAACGGGACCTGCCTGTACCTGTGTATGTCATTGGACTGAAGGGGTTGCATTTGTATTGCTATCTGTACTGCACATAGGCCAGTTTCCCCCAGTCTGCAGGACCAGGTGTATGGAAGTTACGATATTTTGCAGCACATCCTGGACATAGCAAGGACTATCTGTACAGCTTCTTGTTTACCAGTATATTTGTGGTATTAAGAGTATTTAAATTTGTACCCATAATCAAGTCCACATATATGGCTGTGTTTTTACATTGTATGGCTGAATATGGTAGGGTCTTCCTTGTTACTTCTCTGTTGCAGTTGCATTGTTTAGTACTGTACAGTACTTTGAATATTGGGAGGAAGGATGCTATTTCTCCCACTGCTAACTCCATCTGCTGTTGCGTCTACAGTACATTGAAACAAGGTTGGATAGTTAACGTAAATGTGATAGTGGGTGGTGCTAGGATCTAGAGAAGTACCCCCTCCCATTGTTTTGAAGCAGCTACAAAACAAGGAATGTGGAAGAGAAAATTCAAAGAATAGATGCTCAGCTTCAGTCAAATGATGTGAGAGAAAATAAATAATGAGCTAAGACTAAAATCTTCACTTATTTTCAGCGTGGTCAGGTTGGGTGGGCGCGTATGGCTGAGGTACACATCATCGGGCAGGTCAGTGGTGCCAGTGGGTTCCCCCATGCATCCATCTTCTGCAAGTGGACTCTACAGTTAGGTACAGTACGGCCTTGTTTTGTAGTGCTGATCTTAGGTTTATCTAAACATAAACCCAGTGGACTACAGGATGAAGTTGTACTCCTACAGTACACCATCCTGCTTTTGGAGGCTAGGGTCGCAGTTGATATGTTTGTATAACTAGTCAGGATGCAATCATGGGAGGGTATCCCGTCCCTGCATCATGGCATTGTGTAGTATATAGTAGTGATAATTATCTTGTGTTGCTGTTATGACAGTGATAATGATGTTGGTGAGTGACTGATAATTTTGATGGTAGTGATGACTGATGTCGACATTTGGTTCTCAGGTGGAGGATGGCGTGTAGTGGAGGGAGTGACTGAAGGCCAAACACAGGCGGATCAGTCTGAAACTGGAGAGAAAGTCACCTGGTGTCATCCTATCGATCTACATCTCTCCACACGCGGCATTCAAGGTTGGTGTGTATGTGCATATCCTAGTAGACCCCCATAGAACTGCTGATGACACTGAGTATTGTTATGCATGGTAAAGCAACGTTGGGTCTGGTTAGTACTTGGATGGGTGACCGCGTGGGAACACCAGATGCTGTTGGCATCCCTACGTGTCAAGTGGGGTTGGTGGAGGATTAGTGCCCCTCCCTGTAAAACAATTAACTCTAAGCCCTTGGCCACCCCGTTTGGGATACATGGCGTCTGGCAATGAATGAATGAATGAATGAAACTTTACCACACCACACTAAATCTGTCAGTATTCACATGTGTTACTAAGTCCATAGTTCTTGCTAATGATCTGTTTACTAAGTCCCTGAGAGGTGCAGCAGTGGGAATGTTGTGGGGCCAGAAGCTTGGTACTGTAACTGACCTTCCATAACACTCAAGACAGGGTCCCTGACCACATATACACAAAGTTCAGGTTGATGTTACTGTACATACATTTCTCATATACATAACTATAATCTGCTCCTTGGAATAGGCAGGACTCGGATGTGGGTGGCAGCCAGTCTGAAGATAATGAAAACCCAGAATTCAAATCCAAGGACCTTTTTTTTTTAAGGGCTGACAACATTATATGGAACACCAGTGGTGCTGGAGCTACATGACTCAGTGTTAACAGAGAATTGCTTTCACATGCATGAATGGCCACAGCCAACAAAACAATATAAACACAAATATTCTTACTTCACTCACTGTCTTCCTTCCCACAGGTTGGCCTCAGCTGCTGCTACAGGTGTACCGTCAGGATGACCTGGGTCGCGTTGATCTGTGTGGCTACGGAGTGACTCATGTGCCTTCAAAACCTGGCCACCACTCACTCACCTGTCACACCTGGAGGCCTGTTGGTGAGAGAGAGAGAGCAAATGCATACACCCACTGATCACTCAATATGTTGGCAGTGGAAGTTCCCTGGCACCTCTTTCTTAATGATTTATTGTTCAAACTATCCATTAATATTCTTACTTTTGCTTCTTATACCTCATTATGATGTAGAATACATGAATAGCACACAGCAATATAGGGTTGAAACAGAGTCAGAAATAAACTGGTAAAGAAGAGGTGTTTGTGAACATCCTAACTTCATGAGAAAACAGCCCTTAGCGTTGTGAGACTTATGGCTACCTCTTAACCATTTTCAGTTAGGCCATTTTTTTGTATATTTCATTGTGTTTTATCTGTCTGTCTATCGCCAGACACTTTAATCCCATAAGGGGTGGCCACGAACAAATAACCTCCATGTTGCCCTGTCCCCCACCATTTTGCTGCCCCCTCCAACCCCCCTTCAGCTCACACCCCCTCTCATATACCTCTCCATCCCATTCCTCCATCTCATCCTCAGTCTTTTATGGTAGGTGATATTATCCTAGTGTGGCAGGATGTGCTGAAGCTGTTAACATTTTGCAGGGTTTTGTGTTGAGGTTCTCCCTTCCTTTGGCAGGAACGTTTGCAGAGGAGGTGAGGCGAGCGTTCTTAGGTGGAGGACCCCAACTGCTGTCGACAGAATTCATCCACTCATCATCAGAGCGCTACCGCTTACACACTGTTGCAGCTGGAAAAGTACAAAGAACTTCTATGTATTATACCATCATCATCATCATTATTTTCATAATTTCCTCCCTCTTCTCCTCTTCCTCCTCCTCATTCTCATCCATCATCATCATCATCATTACCTCCTCCTCCTCCTCCTCCTCCTCCTCATCATCATCATCATCATCATCGCCATCATCATTGATGTCATCCCTTTTCTTATAAATGTTCAGTGCCAACACCTGCCAGAGTTACTGCACTGATTATCAAGTAAAAAAAACTATTATCAAATGTTTTCTGTGAAGCTTCTCATGGATGGTATTTTACAAGAGATGCAGGTGAGATTTTGAGAACATGAATAAGGAGGAAATTATATATGATACATTTTTACACACGTATTCTGTGTGTCTTAAAAAGTGGATTGATGGAGGGTTAGTGCCCCTCCCCATAAAACAACTAACTCAGAGACAAATGGCCACCCCTTATGGGATCATGGCATCTGGCTATAAATAGACAGATAGACAGATGAAGCTTCTCGTGGATGGTATTTTTTGAGGGATGGAGCTGAGATTTTGAGACCATAAATAAGGGGAAATTCTATGTGGCAAATTTTTTTACTGTGATAGGATGACAATGAGGATTAAATTAGGAGTGAAGTGATTTGCTGTATTATTAATGTTTTGCTGTTTCTCTCATTTCCAGGTTCATCTGGAGCTGGGCATTATTCTCAGAGACTTTCAAAAATATGGAGTGATGTATTAGGCCTCTGAGGAGCACTGTGATGTCAGTAATAATAAAAAGTAGCGGTATCCCTCACTTAATGTCTAGGGTGTGTTGACCAGATGTGATTAACTGAGCAGCTACAAGTGGATAGTACTGTACATGGGGAAAAAAGTGGAAAAGCACAATGAAGATGGTGATGTCAAAGTGTTTCATGGGGTCAAAGTGCACATTATTTGCTCTGGTGGCCTGTCTGGTGTGTACGAAGTTTACAGTGTGCCAGGAGGTGGAGGGAGACTTGGAATATGAACCACAGATCACCACGGAATCCCCAGCAATTATTCTTCTTGGTGGAGGCACTATTCCTATTGATGAAAGCAGTGAAAATGGGTCTCAGGAGCACCCCACAAATGATGAGGGTGAGGTTGAATTTAGCGTAAACATCAACACTACAAATATCGAGGCCAATTACAGCACAGATGGTAATGCCACCTGGGATGTTGACTATAGTAAGTTCATGTTATATGTTGCCTTTTTTTATTTTTTCCAGTGTTTGTTTATTTTATTTATTTTCAATATTGATTTCTTTTTTGTAAATAAATCCATGGTAAATTACAAAAGAAATGTCTGTTAAATTTCCCATATTACCCATAAAGCTGATTTGCCAGTTTCTTCAAGCTGATAGTGCCAGTTGTTTTGAAAAATTTGCAACAGATGTTTTGAAATTCGTTATCATTATCGGTATCATGTTGATCTTTTGGTAATTCATTCATTCATTGCCAGACGCCATGTATCCCAAACGGGGTGGTCAAGGGCTTAGAGTTAATTGTTTTACAGGGAGGGGCACTAATCCTCCACCAACCGGTAATGATTATGATATTAACAGATACAGTACTGTATTACAGCTTTTTTCCTTAATACTGTTAATTTGGGGAATTTGTCTTATCAGCTTTATTGGCGACAAGAAATAAAAATTTCTGATGTATAATAAGAATTGTTGGTATACCACAGACAGCAGTGACACAGGCAACTTGTCAACTGAGGCCATCACCCTCTCACCACCCACCACCACCACCGAGACTACCTCCACCACAACACCTCTGGAGGAGAGTGCATTCTTTGTTGATGACTTCTGCACCTGCGACTTGAAGGTGAGGGTGTTAGAGTGGATAATGTCATGTGTTGCAGCAGTGAGCCATGTCCCTCCTCAGTCCTTTAGTGCAGAGGTCTCCATACAGAACCTCACCCCCCATATCTTCCACAGTCTCACCCAGTAACCCTTCCCTCTTCTACTGGTACAACTTGTCCTAACCTACCTGTTTGCATCCTCTCTCTATCTCTTATGTCAGATCTCTCTCACAGCACACTATAGTACAGGTATTCTCAGTTCTATCACTCATTGAGACGCAGGTTATCTATCACATCATTCTTGTTTCTGTACATTCCAGTCTGCATTTTCCGTATTCTCCTCTCATTCAGGCCAAATCTCATTACCACACTTAACACTTACCTTATTCCATGGCATTAAATGCTTCCTATACACCCACTGACCATGACCTTCATATTAACATTCAGTCTCTTTATATCTATCCCATACCTCCAGCTAGGGGGATAAAATCACTACCAGGATAGTCTTTTACAATGGATAAAAAAAATTCCATGCTGAACGTGCATTATAGTGTTTTTTTTTTTTTTTACCTAACTTTTTAAATACATATATAACAACAAACCAGAATTTTAAAAAAGATGATGCTTGTACCTTCTGAGTCCATTACCACAACACAATTACCTTTTGCACATCTTCCAGGTGGGGTTTTGTGATGTCAACTGTTGCTGTGATGAGGATTGCAGTGAGGAGGATCGGAAAGTGTTCTCCCGTTGCCAGACCAGACCTCAGCCTGTGCTTGGTGAGTGTAAGGGACAATCAGGGACAGTAGTTTGCAAAATGTACCGCCACTTTTACTTCTCCCTCCCCATTGCTGGTACGGAACTCTTCCTAAGCCGAGAGAGACTTGACATGTTTGCCTACCCATAGAGGACTCTGATATGATGGGTTTGGGAGGATCGTAATGAGTGTGCCATAAGTGTGAAATAAACCTGTTCCCTTGTCTGCTTGTTTGACTTAATTTAGTAGCTTCCCATCATTATCATCATCATCATCATCATCATCATCATCATTGTCACTGTTGTCATCATCATCATCCTCATCATCATTATCATGCCGTAAATATAACAGACATCATGATACTGAAGGTTAACCATTTTTTTTGCAACCCTCAGACCCTCGTTACTGCTACCAGCGCCACACTGTGTTTGGCAGCAACACTGAGTACCAGGTTGACGTGGTAGAGTCTGGGATGTTCTGTATCATCACCGACAACCTCCCACGCCGCACCATTTATTCTCCTGTGAAGGTGACCCATTTAACTGATATCCTCTGTAAGACCTTTATCCATCCATCCATCCATCCTGTACTGTATATATTTTTTTCATTTAAGGAGGCTTGCTGGCATCTCCTCCCTACCAGCAAATTTCTCCTGAGAGAATGTTGGTTTTATCATTTGTAGAGTGTGGAGTTACATGGAGAGACAGACTGACAAATCAAGAAGTGAAGGAGTGTTGTGGTGTGGACGTGGATGTGATAAAAGCATTAGGAGCTATACACTGAGGTGGTTTGGCCATGTGGAGAGGATGGAGAGTGAGAGACTAATGAGGAGAGTGTATGTGAGCGAGGTGTGTTGAATGATATCACTTAAATTAACCTACTTTCAGGGAGCAACAACACTTGAAGAATACAACAAGCTTCAGAGTAACAAACGAGTATATTCCTGGCAACAGCATCTCATGGAAGAAGCCCCAAGCTTTGTTGCAGAGCCTTATACTGCTGGCAAGCCTGTCTGGGGAGTCAGCAGTGATGGGACACTCTTTTATATAGGTTTGTAGTTTTACTTGGCTCTAAACAGTTTGACTCATTTGGTGGGTGGGTGTTAAATGTATCTGTGAAGAAAATATGGCATTTATTAGCCTTATGAGGTGGAATCTGGTTTCAGGGGACTTGAATATTGTGTGACTGACTGTGGCAGAGTTCACTGTGCATGCATTTGATAGCAGTACCACTTACTTATTTTCTCTTTCCTTATTTCTAGATCATACATTACCCCATTCTTAAGTGAGAAAACTGTTAATGATGATGATGATGGTGATTATGATGATGAAGATGATGCAGGGAGTGTTTTGGGAAGGGAAGCTTGGAGTGGTGGGAGGGGCAGTGATGAGTTTACGTGTAGGAGTGATGAGTTGCAGTGGATGCCTTGGATTGGTTAGAGGGTTGGTGGTGAGTGAGGGTGAGTTGGGGAGGTGGGTTGGAATAAAGTGTGTAATGCATTGTTCTTTTGTATTATTGATAGTGCAGGGGTTAAATGAGGACTGGCTTTGTATATATACAATACATACTTGGATGGGTGACCGCCTGGGAACACCAGATGCTGTTGGCATAACGTTCTCCCTACGTGTCAAGTGGGGTTGGTGGAGGATTAGTGCCCCTCCCTGTAAAACAATTAACTCTAAGCCCTTGGCCACCCCGTTTGGGATACATGGCGTCTGGCAATGAATGAATGATTGAATGAAGCATACATATATATAGATGTATAGATATCTTGTATTTATTTATTTTCTAGGTGTGCCAAGTTCCGTCATTGGGGTTGAGTGTGAGACCACCGAGCCTCTCCAGTACCTCAAAGCTGCACAGTCCACCTGCTCCCATGTCTTCCCATCCCTCCCTGATGCCTGCCAAAGTAATCCGTCCTTTGGGGTCGACAGTTTTGTGGCTTTTGTTGTGGTGGCGGATCCTACCCAGTTGTTTCAGGTACCTCCTATTTATTTGTTAATATGTCAGCATTCTGTGTCTTCCCTTTCCCCTCTTCCATCCTTCCTATTCTGTCTTTCTTTCCTTCACTCTTTCCTCTTCTTTAGAGAGAGAAATGGTCAAGTTAATATCTGCCTACCTATCTGTCTATCTATCCATTTATCTGTCTGTCTGTATATCTATCTGTCTGTGTGACTTTATCTATATATGTCTATCTATCTATCTATCTCTGTATTATTTTTTCCACAGAATATAAGTGCCAATGATACCAAAGAAGTAACAGTGACCACCACCGAAGCCTCAGCCACACCTACTATTGTTGTCACAGAGCCGTCCAGCACTGCCGAGCCCACAGTCCTTCCATTTGGCACTCCTGAGGCGCAGGTGAAGATTGGTGAAGAAAGTCCACTAATCTTGGCACTTAGAGGGTTGCTGAGTGACCGGCAGAGTTCCATGACTGTGAATGAGGATGTGTTACTGCCTGTGAAGCCATTGCTCTGTGTTGGCCAAAGTGATGAGAACTGCGTGGAAATTGGTGTTATCCCCAAGCCAGTGTTCATTGGAGGAGTTTGTGTTAATGTTACAAAGAGCGTTCACTATCTTCTTGTACATAATGGAACGGAAGGCATTCTGGAGGTACAGGCACGGATACACCTTGCAAACTTGACGGCGGATGTGACGCACTTTACCCAGAGCTTTGGCAGTAAGTTCATATGGGCATCTGCAAGGGAAGGTGTGGTGTTTGAGAGGAGTGGTCGCCCTGGATACCTGACTGGCAAGCCCCTTATACTTGGCACACTGGTTACCAACATCACTGAAGAGGGTAAGAAGAGAGTGTGGTGTAGACGTGATGAAAAAATAGTAGGTGACTTTTGGTTCAAACTTAAAGGAATGGCTTTGTAGTACTTGAGGCTAGAGTTAATGTTGCTACCATTTTTTTAAGCAGTTTTCAAAAGCCTGCAACTTGATTTCAATTCTGAGTGTTTTTCCTGAGTTCCAGTCATGTTATCTGCCAGTATATTTATTCAGGTTGAACTTCTGATTTTGACATTCATATTCTGAATGGCTAAAGAGATTTCATAACACTTTGTCCTTTGATATATATGATGCACATACCATTGCAGTATATGCTTGTCTATTACTGGTCCAAATTACAGTATGTAGATAGTCTATCACTCTTTCTACAGCCAGATGCCACAATCTTGCAAGGAGTGACTGTTTGCCTTTGAGTTAAGGTATTGGTTTTATGGTGAGAGGCACTAACCCTCAGCCAACCCACGTGCTGACACATAGGGAACATGTATGGGTTATTAAAAAGATTAAAATATCATACAAAAGAATGTTAGGGTGTAATATAGAAAATAAATCCTTAAGGAAGTGGCAGTATGAAACCTTTGCCACCTGGAATACAACTCTGCTTCCTGATCCCACTGCATCAGGTGAGTGGAGGGAGGCCATCTTACTGGACAGCAACCAGGAGCAGTGGTTGACCATCCTGGCAGCTGGAGATGCAGGAAAATGTGATGACACCCGATCTCCAGTCAACTTTGGGGTGGAGATGCGGACAGGGTGTGTGGTGGGGGTAACAGAGAGTGACCTGGATGACTGTTCTCGCCTACAAGAGCGATTCATTAACCTTCTTCTTGGACCCTCACTAAAAGATGCAGGTACAATTACTGTCAAAAATATGCCAACACTTCCCTCCTGGCTCTGGCGATGGAATGTGTTGCATTAAATATTTTTATGTAATTACTGTAATGGACATGCTACTCCTCACCCTGCCCTAGGGTGAGAAAGGAGGTCTGGATGATGATGATGAAGTACTGTAATGTGAACCAGAAGAGTATGAGGGGAAAGGATACTCTGTGATGTTGAGGGAGGAATGAGAAATTTGGAAGGCAGACCGCAAATAGTAGAGGGATTAATACAGATATATGCCCTTTCCCATGTGAAAGACCTGTCCTAAGCTGAAAAGAATCACGTAGAGATAGGAGAAATAAAATGTAAAACATGTTCTGGGATGGAAATTGCTAGCATCACCCTAACCCGCAGATATGGAGGGCCTCCGTGTGGCAGCGTTCGGTGACGCGAGTGTCAACAATGCCGCTGATTGGGTCCCGGTTCTTGTCCCAGAGGTTCCCAGGGACAGGGCTTCATCAGGTAGGCTGGTGTGGCTGGGTTTTGTCAACAATTTTACTGCAACAAGAGCAACCATTCCCAGTCCTTAACGTATGCAACAGGTTAACTCTGTTACTGTCTCCCTCTGTCTGTATTTCCTACTGCGTTTGACCTCCTGTCTTTTAAACACAATGTGTCCAGGCATCTCAAAATGAAAGGATCTTGAGTTTGGCTCACCATTATTTTGTTGTTATTTTTTCTTGGAGGGAATAATCTTGTGGGCTTCTGGTTTGTGGTTTCTTACTTCTGGGAAAAAAAAAAAAAAAAAAGTGCATATCTTCATGACGCCAGCACGATCTCCCCATTTTACTTTTCATTTATATATTTTTTTTAATTACAGTACTTTTTCTTGTGATGCTCCTCAATCTTTCCAAATTTGGTGCAATTATATTATCAAGTTTTTCCATAATGTTGCTAACAGACATACAGACAGTCAAGTTAAAGCTCAAAGGGTATCCTTGTTGTTGATGTTAGTAACACTCCTGTATTCAGTATTAATTTAGTCATCACCAGTATTGTTATCTGTATGCTATCATTTATCACACTATCTACTAACAGTCATGTCTAATTCATTGCCAGACGCCATGTATCCCAGACGGGGTGGCCAAGGGCTTAGAGTTAATTGTGTTACAGGGAGGGGCACTAATCCTCCACCAACCCCACTTGACATGTCTAATTGATTACGGTAATTTTATTCATATTGATAAAATAGTTATCAGTGTCACACAGAACTGAAGGGGTTATTTTAAGTGCTTCTCTCTTTGAATGATGAATGAATGATTGTGAGGTTCATTTTGCTTAGGATGCTGGTGATGGTTCTCCCAGTTTTGTACTTCCTCTGACCATCTTACTGAATCCAGCCTCACCCCATCTGTAGGTGAAGGGAAATGGTCAGAAGGATGATTTTAAGTGAAGAAAATGGATCAGAATGATGATGATGATGTTCTCTCCTTTACAGCTCAGTCAGTAGGAAAGAAGAAATGCTCTGACCTTACGCTATCCCTGCATCTGGAGGTTGCGTACAGCCTACAGGGAGCACTGGCCAACCCCCAGGCTAAGGTGGTTGCTGTTGTCCTGCACTATGGGGCACCTCAGTCTATAGAGTTCGCCTGTCACTCGGTAAACTGCAGCTCCCTCCGTGAATCGCAGACTCTGGATGTTGAACTGGTGTCGTCGGTATCTTTTGTTGATATGACACGCCCAGCTGAGGCTTCCTATGCAAGTCCCCCCACACTGGACATCAAACTGCCCTATGATTTTTTCTACCCATTCCTTCCATCAGCCGCCCGTCTGTTGCAAGTGGAAACTGTGTGTGTTTGGGCCATGTGTTGTGTTTTACTGCTTCTACAGGGAGAGTTTTAAGTGAGAACACATTGGCTTGACTCGCATACAGCAAGTTCTCTTTGCAATATTAGTTGTAATGTAGGTTTAAATGAAACAGTGGTGATTATTAAATTAGTTATTACAGTAACAAAGATGACTGTACCAAGTGAGTTTTAAGTTGAATACATGGGCATGATGACTGTACTAAGTGAGTTTTAAGTTGAATACATGGGCATGATGTATTTCTTTCATTCTGCACAAATTACCTATTCTTTTTACCTTCTCTCACTATTTTGCTCCCCCTTCCAAATTATTATCAGTCATCTGCAACCTTACCCCTTACTGTTGCACTTTCTCTCACTATTCTGCTCCCTCTTCCAGACTATTATCAATCTTCTCCAACTTTGTTCCTTACTGTTGCACTTTCTCCTCCCACTCTGCTTAGTCTTCTGTATCTCTTCTGTTGCTTCTGTTATGTAATATATTGGAATCTCCGATTGTAACAGCCAAAATGAAACTCAACAAATGAATAATTGGTCTGGCTGAGATTCAATCTCAGGCCCTCACGCTCCATATGCATGCATGTTACCACTGCAAAGAGAGGATCCCCGCTTTGCTTTTCTATAGGCCCCATTACATCACTCTTTTCTCCCCTTGGTGATTAATTTGGTGGGTTTTGAATACATTGTAGTATAGCATTGGTGGGCACAGTTGGGAATGCTGCAGACCACACCAAACAGCTCATCCCAGGGATGTAAGGACTAGGACGCTGTCAGCCAACCAACATCATTGACCTCCAAGCCTCGCCTAACATCCCACACTGCTGCCAACCAATGTAACAACAGAAATGAAACTTAACAAATTAATCTCTTGTCTGGCTGAGATTTGATCTCAGGCCTTCATGTTCCACACGCACCATGTTACCAGTAAGCCAAAGAGAGGATCAATGCTTTGCCTCTAGGCAACATGAGGTTTTTTATAGACCCCATTACATCATTACAGATAATTTATTGCTTCTCTTTCTCACATTTTTTACAGACCCCATTACATCATTACAGATAATTTATTGCTTCTCTTTCTCACATTACTGTTCCACTTTAACTTTACACTTTATACAGTACAATGTTTCTTCTCTGGTCCAGTCTTTTATTTAACACCACATACAGTCATAATCTGTCTTCTCTTTCACACATGTACTCCTCTTTTCTCTCTCATATTGGTAGTACAACTGATAAAGTCTAGTCATTGTTGCAGAATCTAGTGTCTTGTATTATACTTATAACTATCAGGATAAAATAACTTGCATTCCAATAAGCCTAAGGAGTAAACAAGCGAGAATTTTATACCTGTAATTCATAATAAACGTAACTCCTTTTCAGTCCAGGGCTCTATTCTTATCGGGTAAGGAGGCTCCCTAGCACCTCTTCCTTAGTGATTTAGTTTTACATATGGCTGGGTAATATCCTCTTGTACATTATATATGCAAAATATGGTGATATTGCAGTGATGTAAATAACACAAAAGAAGATATCGAGGTGTAAGAAGCAGAACAAATCCATTAAAAAGAGGTGTTGAGGAGCTTTCTTAACGTACAAGAATATGGGCCCAAAAGCATAATTTTGAGGTGATTTTATTCAGCTTAGGAACTTTTTAAATTGGGTGTTAGATGAAGCTTTTTTTTTTTCCATCCCTTCACTGTGGTCTTTCTCAGGGGGAATAAAATAATCCGATGTTAGGAAGAATAATTACAAAGGACGTCACTGTATTGTGGAGGTCAAGCACAGGTTGTGGATTTATTAATATTTTTGCGGATTTGCCTGGTAAGCATTTTGTTTGGAAATTATTTATTTTTTAATGTGTTCCTTGTGAGTTTTTTCTTCTTTTTTTTTTATGTGTTCCTTGTGTGTGTGTTTTTTTGTGTGTGTGTTTTTTTGTGTGTGTTCTGTGTGATTTTATATTTTGCCAACCATGGAATTTTTCAGCTACAGTAAAGGAATTAAAAGATTTTTTTTTTTTTTTCCCCCTCTTCATTGCTCTGAGCTCTTGTATTTCATTCATGAAACACAAGGTACTTTTGTTTAGCTGAAAGATATACTATGAGTCACAGTGGTTAAATACCATCTTGCTTCGCACCACTGTATTGTATGTAAAGGCTCCAACATGCTTGCATGCATTGGCCTGGTCACATGATGACAGCTCTCCATGCTGCTCAATCTCTGGCAGCCTCCCTATTTGGCCCCTTATCCCTGAGGTCACAGTCCGTGGCCTCATCCCGGGTCTTTTTTGGTCTGCCTATCACAACCGTACCCTCAACATTCACACTTCTCACCTTTCGCACCCAGCTGTCATTCTCTCTCCTCTCAACGTGCTCAAACCATCTCAATTTATCCCTCCTTATCACAATATCGATACACTCCAGTCCCATCCTTTCTCTCAACTCTTTCATCACAATGCTAGTACCCTCACGTCTTGAATTCAAGGACCTACTATACATCTATCTAATCAGTCATTTCTGATGATGATTATCACTGCTACAGACTGATTGTGTTATTCAGGATGACACTTGATTTTGTTCAAATGAGAGAGACTGCTGCAGTCACAAGGTTATTATTATTATTATTTTTTTAAGTAGTACTGATGGGGTACATTTGTACGTACCTCCATATTTCAGCCAGAAATTTGGGATGATCATCAGGACATGGGTACAGTGAAAAAAAATATATATATATATATATATATATATATATATATATATATATATATATATATATATTACCACCTTCAAATTATAGATCTCTGAGGCTATTGTTATCTAGTATGTGCAAGCTTTCACAATAAGAACTACAGTATGTTTAGAAAAAAATATTAGGGTATGTCTAACAGAAGATGTTGCTAATGACTTACAGTAGAATTACAGTGTGTGAATGAAAACTTAGAACTGAGGACAAAGCAATATGAAAAATAAACGCCTTCATTCTGCCCAAGGACATATTCTTCATGTTATTCTTGCCACCTACACACATTATTAATCAGCTTGGAATGGGTTACTCATTTTCAAGGAATTAACAAGTGCTATATTTAACCTCTCTAGTCCAAAAAGTCTCAGAGGAAACCTGTTTGGAGATGGCACACTGAAACCAGTCATTTTTATTTAATACTTGTTATCTACAGATGATCTCATTCAGCATAAGGGAAAGTTTTCTAAATGGAAGGGTTAGATACAGCCTTTGCCAGCACCTGTACCTTTCCTAAATTAAAAGTAGTCCTCTAGAAGTGGTGAGAATAAAACAATGAAATATGACACCTGATCCAAGGGGTTAAAAAGCTGTTAAGGAGGGAATGAAAGGCCCCAATAAGATAGGATAAATTTGGCTGGTGGGCCATGCTGGCAGGGCATTATGCAGCACCTACACAGTACTGTATGCCGGTATTTTTCACACAGTAGGCTGGTACTTTTTTAATCTCTTCTGTATGATGAAACAATTTTATTTTGGCTACCAGCCAATGATCGAATTCAGCTATAACGAGGCTCACCATGATAAAGGTATCTAATTCAGCCACTTTATCTCTGTGTTGTAACTTCATTAGGGGACTGTAATTGTCCATTTGTTATCAATATTACACACACACATACACACACACACACACACACACACACACACACACACACACACACACACACACACACACAAACACACACCATATGTAATGAGCCAGTCTCAGCTGCCCTCAGCTTAGGGCTCGCCTTACAGCCCACTCAGGGAAAACACACATGAACAAAAAAAATAAGAACACTTCCCCTACTTTTACTGAACCTCCTGCTTAGGTTAACATAAACTATGCTAAGCAATAATTCTTCATTTAATGTTGATCCATACTCTGAATAGAACATAAAATACATACAAAAGAAAAATACAGAAATGTTTCCACTGCTCTACCCAGTCAGCCTGCAGTGTCACAGCACTGCCCTCCATGCACCGCCAGTGTCACACCTACTAGCCTCCCTCACCCACAGGCTACGTCTCTGCGTAGCAACTTCACAGCCCCCATTATGAACACACTGTAAACCAACTGTGGCCCCACCATCATGGCTCCACCACACAGCCCCACTATAAACAAACTATAACACCAACCGTAGCCCTTCCCCATCATGGTTCCGCCACACAGCCCCCACTATAAACACACTAACACCAACCGTGGCCCCGTCGCCAGGGCTCCACCACCTTATGTTGGCATGACATGGCCCCGCAGCATCTTGCTATCTTTGGATAAGTTGCAGTGTCCCTCAGTGTCTACTAAACCAGTGAGGAATCCTTCTGCACCAGCTTACTGGACACTGCTCCACCCCCAGAAACTCTTGGAGGCACAAGATGCCTGGAAGCCTGTTCCAAGCCCCCCAGTGGTGAAAATCTCCATAGCCTTGGAGATACCTCTGCACAGCCACACATCAGCTGGCCCCACGTAAGCACTGCCACTCCCACAAACTCATGCTGACAGCCTCATGATAGTTCTACCACCACATGACATCAACAACCAGCTCTATAGCACCCCCTACATCCTCTCCTTTATACAGCACCACCAATAGAGGCATGCATCTGCTTATTTTAGGCAGAGTCACCCACTACACCACCACGAGCAATGCATGGTGGACGCTATTTACATCTTTCCCCTGCCAAAAGGCAACACCGCGAGCCTTACCATGCCAGCCCATGAGCTCCCACAGTGCACTCAATTCAAATCCTCACATATATTTCATTTAAGCACAAAAACCAGGTCTAAACAAAAGTGGGCACTATTCTGGAAATGCCTACTGCTCATTAAAATTTACCATATATTAATTACACACATCTACAAAAATACGAAATACTTCTCACTGGATCTACTTTTCATAAGAATTTAATTATGCTTCACTAGTTTCTCTAAAGCCTTCAAGTTAGCTGGCCCACCCCACAGAGGAGCAAAATTATGCCTCTCATTTAACATGCTGTCATTTAGCGGGGAGTCACGAGCACCAACCGCAATCCTTTTCAGGGCTTGAACCACCTCTGTCTCGTGTGATATGAGACCTGAAAGCCATGTATTTAATTCCTCTTGCCTTGTTTTAGAATCAACTATGTGATCAGCCAGTCCTATCTTCATGGCTTTTGTTCCATTCAGTTTTTTACAAGACAGGAGAATATTAAGTGCTAAACTGGAGCCTAACATTTTAACCAGCAGTGTTCCACCTCCAACCCCTGTTACCAGACCCAGCTTGCCCTGAACAAAGCTGACCTCGCCAGTCTCGGTAAACACACGGTAATCTGTCGCGGTCGTCAGCTCGGCCCCGGCCCCAATAGCCTTGCCATGAACAAGACAGACCGTGACGAAGGGCAAACAGTAGAGTCGCAACACAGCATCATGCATGAGTGTGGCCATGAGAAGGCCGTCATTCGGGTTACGGATGCTCTGCATGGTGACCAGGTCGCCACCCGAGCAAAATGCGTCTCCTTCCCCACACAATATAACAGCTTTGCCTGCACCCCAGTCCTGTAGCTCCTTTGTGATGTCCCACAGCTGCACCATCATGCGACCTGGGAATGGTTATGGGACGTTATCGTACAGGCAGAAACCAGGGATCTGTTGCAAAATATCTCACCTTTTGCCATTCAGTTTCCTCTAACCTGACATGATCCCTGACACCTTTCAGTTCAGTTTATGGTCAAGAGCGCAGCAGTCAAACTGAAGGGTTGATCTGGCACATAATCAAGGTGACTCACTGCTACCTCATAACCAGGGTTCATCAAACTTCACAAACATATAACTTAATACTGAAGTTGTTAAGGAGTTAGGAGTTTCATCAGACCAGCAACACACCCGAGAGAGCATTTTTTCGATGTTCTTGATGGAGTTTGATTGTCGCAATGCCTGACGAATCATCCTTCACCAAGGAAACCTGTCCCTCCCCGAGACTGACTAACTTCTCCCTAGCTCGTGGTAATAGTGAGCTGTCGTTACTCATTTGACGGCAGAACCTGAGACTGACTGGCCATCCCAGCCTCCTCAAAGCAGTCCCTCTGATCATTTGGTTGGCTGGAAAAAAAATGAAGTGGCAGAATAAGAATACAAAATTAAAGGAATACCGTTGATGGCCTGAAAAATTTAAAAAGTTCTCTGAAAAATCAGTGTAAAATATGGTGGTTGGTAAAATAATGTAAATGAACAACTGGATTGCTGTACTTCATTAAGAAGCTGCCTCCATATCTCATAAAGAACAGGGTCACTGCTGTCATGGTCGTCCGTTTGGTAAATGTACTCTTTACTTGAAGCAGTAGAAGGACCTTACCAATTAAATTCACATTCCTCCAGTTTGTTTTTTGTATTTTTTGGACAAGATCGTGGTGGTAAATTATCTTTTCCTGATGAAAAATTTCCCACTTTTTGTCAAGTGCCTTAATCCGTTTCAACGACTGTCTGTCTTTCTCAACGTATTCTCCTTGGTCGAGAGACCATCAATGGCACCAATCTGTTCCACAGTGCTGTATAACAGCAAGTTTGCTCAGATGCGCGAGACCCACAGCAGACGACATGCCGTCGGCTGTGGGAAGGCAGCGCTACACACCCTGTCCCCGCGGCCCATCAGGTGGTACAACCGTACAATAGCAAAACGTACTCCATCCTCCCAGGCTCCCACTCTCCCAGTCCCACCTTACCATTCGCAAGATGTTATTTATTTTTTATTTTTTTCAAAAATATCGTACACATTGAAAAGCATTTTCTCTGAATTTATCCTGTTTGGCCGTATTACTAATCCATATATGCACATGAATAATGAACATTGGCTACTTAAGGGTAAGTTGACATAATGTCTAAATCATAGGCTAATGACCTATGCTTTGCCTGCAACTTAAGGCAGTACCTTTTATACATAAAGAGGCTAACCTATCTTAAACTGAACTGGTATTTATTGTTGTAAAAGATACAGTGTTTATACAACAGAAGAAGGCGGTGGGTCTTGCCACACACCTTTTTCAGCCGATACAGTTACATAGTTAGTGATTGGACATTCGTGGGTGTGGCCACACCGCGGTTTTGTTTTGTAGCCACATGCCCTTTGATAAAAATAAGTTACGCTATATGTTATAAAATACAGAGGCTCTCCCTGAAAATGAGCAGGAACATTTTCATCTGTAAGTAAAGCGGCATCAACAGCATCAAGGAAATTTTTCCCACGCACCCCATTGACATTGGAGGTTTTAACGATACCCAGACATGCATGCCTGGCATTAAGGTCTCCGAACAGAATAGTTCTCTCCTCAAGAATGCAAGTGGGAAGGGAATCCATATGAACGTAACTGGCATGAACATATATATTCACAATATAAATAAGTGTGCTGTCAAGATGTAAGCAGACTACTACAGTATGTATTCAGCATCATTGTGTAAACCTTTTTCAAAGAGAGTAACGGGGAGACTAGACTTAACATACATAGCCAAGCCCAGCTGCCTTCATCTTGATCCAGGATGAAAACATTGTAACATCTCAGGTGGGGCACATCACGTCCTATCTCCTGCAAGGCAATCAGTGCAGGGGGAGCTATATATCCATTGGATGGGGGTCGCACTGCTATCTGTTGTACCGCTGCCGTTAACTGCTCAATTGAAAGCCTGAATTCTGCCATGTTTCGGGTCAAGGCATTGTAATCTTTTGTAAGCTTCTCTACCTGGGTATGGAGAGATGGCCTAGTTTTTTCTTTAGGGCGAGTCCCCGTCGGGTTTGCGTGGTCAGCGGCAGGCTCCTCACCGCCACCATGACCTCGATGAGTGGAAGCCTCGGCTGTAGAATCGTCGTTCTCTACAGTATGTCAGACAAAGAAGTCCCCCAGTTGTTGTTTTTGTTGCTGCGAACTTATTTCCACCTCCTGGAGTCTCCGGGATAGGTCTTACACTGAGGAGTAAACTGTAGCACCAGTCGAGCAGGGCAGTACTCCCAAGGTGGATGGAAAGCTAATGACAGGGAGAGCTGGAACTCCCGTTTCATCAGCCCTCGGGACTAGGTCTCGACCATCCCCCTTTGCTGAACTTTTTCAGTGTCTCAGTAACACAAAGAGTAGGCCAGCATGCTCTCCAATACAAGTTTCTCTAACTATCAACACCAAACTACATGCACAGTACACATTACACTTCAGATTCAAAATTCAACCAAAATGGCGTCGTTTAACCAAGCCCCGGAGTCCCCGGGAGGGGGGGACCATAAATGCCCCCATCTTCCGCCCCACTGCCGGTGACAACTCGAGCTGCCTGGAATCACTGTCTGACTCTTTTCTTCTTCATTTCTGCAGCATTCGCGGCCTTTCCTCTAACTTTCTCTCTGTTGAGCACCACCTCTCCTTCTCTAAACCTCACCTTCTTTTTCTGACTGTGACTCAGCTGTCTGAGGCAACTGTCAGCAAACCCTTTTCTGTATCCTCCTACTTTCTCTATATTCATATCAAAGCCAAAGGTGGATGTTGCTTGTATGTACGCAACGACCTATCTTGTTCTCGTGTTCCTGAACTCGATTCTTCGGCTTTCCTGTCATTCTCTGACTAAATATATCTGCGCTGTTTACTTATCTTCAACTTCTACTGACTATCAAAAATTCTTTGACTATTTTACTTCTATGATGGAACACATTCTATCCATTTCTCCTTTCTCCGAAATCTCCATTCTAGGAGATTTCAATGTTCACCACCACCTTTGGCTCTCCTCTCCTTTACCTGATCCACCTGGTGAACTAGCCTACACCTTTTCTATCCATAATGACCTAGAGCAGCTTGTACAGCACCCTACCCGTATTCCTCACCGCCTTGGAGAGAGCTCCAACATACTTGACCTCTTCCTTTACCACTAATTCTTCTGCTTACACTGTTAATCTTTTCTTTCCGTTGGGCTCCTCCGATCACAACCTTATCACCTTAACCTGTCCTGTCGCTCCGGTACGGCCTGTGGACCCTCCAAAGAACGTCGTCTGTGGTACTTTGGAGCTGCGGATTGGGAGGCCCTCAGGCAGCACTTCTTTGATTTTCCCTGGAATGATTTTTGCTTCCACGGCCGGGAGCCATCAGAGTGTGCCTTGCGCATTACGGAGGTTATTCTCTCGGATATGGAAGCATACATTCCTTTCTCATATCCTCTGACTAATGCAAGAAAGCCTAGGTTTAATCACGCTTGTTCTAATGCTGTCCGCAACAAGGAGAAGGCCTATAAAAGGTACCGGAGCCAACCCACCCCTGAATCACATCTTGTATACGTTTCTGCCCGGAATCGTGCTAAGTCTGTTCTTCGCTCTGCTAAAAATAATTTCATCCTTACTAAATGCTCTCAACTCTCCAACCCGAATTCTTCCCTCTCCTTCTGGCACCTTGCCAAAAAACCTTTCTAACAACTTTACCTCACCATCCTTCCCTCCTCTTTTCCACTCTGATGGCTCTGTAGCTATTTCTTCTACTGATAAAGCAGATCTCTTTGCTCAGACTTTCTCCTCCAATTACACCTTAGACGATTCCGGTGCTGTTCCTCCATCACTTCCTCCCCTCTGACTTCCTCATGGCTGACATTAAAATTTCTTCAGATGATGTATTTTCTGCCATTGCTGCCCTCAATACTAATAAGGCATATGGGCCTGATGGAGTCCCTCCTGTTGTTCTCAAGAACTGTGCTTCTGTGCTTACACCCTGTCCAGGCAAGCTCTTTCGCCTTTGTCTATCAACTTGTGGCTTTCCTTCTTGCTGGAAGTTTGCTCTCATTCAGTCAGTCCCAAGGAGGGGTGACCATTCCCAACCCTCTAACTATCGTCCAGTTGCTTTAACATCCTGTATCTCAAAAGTTTTCGAGTCAATTCTTAATAGAAAAAATTTAAAGCATCTTTCCTGTCACAACCTTCTTTCTGATCGCCAATATGGGTTCCGTCAGGGATGCTCAACTGGCGATCTTCTCACCTACTTTTCAGACTCCTGGTCATCCTCCTTTCGGGACTTTGGCAAAAGCTTTGCCATTGCACTTGACATCTCTAAGGCTTTCGATCGAGTCTGGCATAAATATTTAATTTCAAAACTGCCCTCTTATGGTTTCTATCTTTCTATCTGTGCCCTTATCCCTAGCTTCCTTTCTGGTCGTTCTATAGCCGCTATTGTAGACGGCCATCGTTCTTCTCCAAGATCTATCAACGGTGGTGTTCCTCAGGGCTCTGTCCTATCACCAGCTCTTTTTCTTTCATTCATCAATGACCTTCTGAGCTGTACATCTAACCCTATCCACTCTTATGCTGATGACTCCACCCTTCACCTTTCCATTCGGTTCCCGCGGCGTCCATCTCAGCAGTTACTTCGACAAACAAGGGATGAAGCTATGGCACACCTAATGTCTGACTTGGCTCGTATCTCTGACTGGGGCAAAAATAATCTGGTTGTTTTTAATGCATCAAAGACTAAGTTTTTACACCTATCAACCCGACAAAATCTTCCACAAGTATACCCACTAATGTTTAATAATATTCAGCTTAATCCTGCATCATCCTTGACTATGCTTGGGGTTTAATTTACTCGGGACTTATCTTGGAAAGATCATATTACATCTCATGTAAAATCTGCTTCCAAGAGATTAGGTGTGCTAAGCCAATTCCGTTCCTTCTTTCCCCCGGCACAATAATTTTTATCCGCCCCTGTGTGGAGTACAACTCTCATGTGTGGGGAGACTCCCCACATACAGCTCTTCTCAATAGGGTGGAGTTAAAGGCTTTTCGTCTCATCAACTCTCCTCCTCTTACTGACTCCCTTCAACCTGTCTCTTCGTCGCACTGTTGCATCTTTATCTCTTTTCTATCGCTACTTCAATGGTCACTGCTCCTCTGAACTGTCTGCATGCATTCCTCCACCTCTACGACGGGCGCGTAGCACCCGTCTAGCAGCAAACTCTCATCCCTTTTCTGTCCAGCTCTCTCTTGCAAGAGTTAACCGTTACTCCCAGTCCTTCATTTGTGCAACAGGTCAACTCTGGAACTGTCTCCCTCTGTCTGTATTTCCTGCTGCCTGTGATCTCCAGTCTTTCAATCGCAGTGTGTCCAGGCATCTCGAAATGATCAGATCTTGAATTTGGCTCTCTCTTGTATTTTGTTTTTCTCTTGGAACGGCCTATGATTCCTTCTTTCTCGCATTAAAAAAATAAAATAAATAAAGAACTCTAAGTGCGTCCCGTATACTGCGTTCGTGCTAACCAGAATCACCGCCATCCAGGGGCTGGCTTGCCAAGGACTCAACGGGACGTACTGGTGGCTGACCGTGCACGGGTGTAGCATTGGATGCTTGCCCCAGATGTGGGAAATTCGAGGCCTGAAAGCGGGTGCCCCAAACATTGGTCGGTGGCAACGGTGGACTCGTTTGAGAGGTAGTGTGCCGCCGTGCATGGGTCGTCTGTAGTTTCAGGGGACAAAGGCGATGCCTTTCAACTGAGCAGTTAATGGTAGCGGTACAACAGATGGCAGTGTGACCCCCAGCCAATGGATAGTTCCCCCTACCCCATCCTGACCTGGAATGTAAACGTAAAGTGTATAGTTACGACGGCTCTCTTGACAGTCACCCTGTCTACTTATTCTTTTTTTCCTTAATGCTTACCTCAGAGTAACTGACCCGCCTCGGGGAGTTTGCTTCCTATTCTTCCTCTTCTTGTGGGTTTGAGGGACACGGCCAAAACAATGGCCCAATACCCTTCCAAGACACGCTGATTATAGGGCCCCACGTTATATGCGGGAGTGCTACCTTGAATTACGGATGAAGTCCGACTTATACCATACAGCACGTTGCCGTAATCCAGTCCGGTCTAGAACCTTAACTAATTCTCTGGTAGCAGTAGCTTGCGATGATAAGTACTGATAACGGCTCCCACTTAACTGTGAAAGGGTACAGAGTACTTATACAACAAAAAAAAGGTGGCGGGTCTTTTGATTAAACTCCTGCTTTTTCTTTTCTACAATGTTTTATATATTACACCTTTTCGTGGTCAGTTTTTGAAGTCTGCGCCCTCACTCTCTACTTGACGGATCATGGCAATTTGTACTTCACAGCAGTTCACACTGTGCATAATTGCAGACTTTATTTGTTATGTTTCTTAACGTCTAAACTTTATTGGTCCATTTCTGTCCTCTTTTTTCCAATTTAAATCGCTCGAAGACAACAGCAACAAATTCACAAACCCACACCGTACTTTTCCCACACTCTACCCCTATGATCTCTTTTTAGTTATTTTATCATGCCTACCCCAGTCCCTCACCCTGTCCCACATCCTACCTTTGTCCCTCACCCCACCCTAGTCCCACACCCTACCCGTGTCCCACACCATACCACACCCCACCCCTGTCCCACACCCTACCCATGTCCCACACCCAACCCCTGTCCCACATCTTACACCTCTCCCACACCCTACACCAGTCCCACACCCAACCCCTGTCCCACACCCTACCCCTGTCCCACACCCTACCCCTGTCCCACACCCTACCCCTGTCCCACACCCTACCCCTGTCCCACACCCTACCCCTCTCCCACGCCTCCCTATAATTTTCTTTTCTCATATACTCCGCCATCTTAATATTTCATTCACGGACGTCCATCCCTTTTCACCAAACCACCTCGAAATATCTGTTAGCCTATTTTCTTTGCAACATTATTCTTTCTTTGTTTTCATTCTCCGTCATTGTCTACGCCAGACTGAGTACTTAAATGCCCCTATATCCTCCATTTCCTTACCAGTTGATTGCACGTCATGTTCTTGTCACTCTCAAAAACCATCACCCTGCTTTTAAAATTGCGTCTCACGAACATTTTTAACTTTTCCCAAACTAGCACAGCTTCCATACTTGATCCCCAAGCAAAAGGTGGCCACGATTAATTATGGGTTGGCCAAAGGAGAACTCAAGGAGGCCCTTTGGTATCTCTTAGAAATATGGGGAGGTTACTGGGTTGGCCAGGTATATTTCAGGGCCATCCCTCGACTGGTTACGTCACTGTCATCTGCAAAAACACTGGCAGAAGTAATGGCTCAAGTGCAGTTAATTAGGTGACTTGTGCCTGGGCATAAGGACGAGTGGAAAGTGAACTGTAAAAGTATGTGCCACTGAAATCGAGGGACAAATGGCCTAATGAACAGTACAGAGAAGTAAGGAATGTAGCCTAATTTGGCCACATGGAGCGAATGGTGGGTGAAAGTTTCTTGAGTTGGGTGGTTGGGAAGAGAAGGAAAGGTAGACCAAGAATAATGTGGGAGGGTAGCATACAGATGTGGACCTAGGGACGGATGAACAAACGAATGGATCTGTGAACATACTGTATGGTCTGGTTATAGACGGATTGGAGAGCGAAAGACGAAGTGAAAGAGTGTGTGTATCTGAGCTGAATGGCTGGGAGGAGGGGTAGTAGGCTGAAAGTGGAGGGACAGGATGCGGCGTGTGGATCAGTGTGGGTGATTGTTCCCATGTCCCATCAGGGCTGCAGTGTGGGGGTCACATGTATTGATTTTCACTATTCTACCTTAGTTGTCCCCTAACAGAAGACTTTCATATGGATTTAGTGATTATTCCCCTACTTACTGAACAATTAAAGTCGTAAAAATGCTACTGAAGATACCAGGGAGTGCGTATTATGGTCTAAATGGAGAAATAAGGGAGAGGGTATTTTAAACTGCGCGGGTTATGACGTCAGGAGAAGGTCGCGTTGTGAGTGGGCGGCGGTGATGCCATCTGTCGGTACAGGGGCAGAGTAACTCATCGTCGCAGGAAAGAAAATGTCGGGCCTCAGCATTCCCTCGTTAAATGTTTAATTTACTCCGTGATTCGAGGAACAAGCAGCTCACTGCAGCTACAGTCAGGTGGGAATATTTTCTTGTGTATTTATGTTATATGTAAGGTACGTTCTGGCCTGAGCATAGGGTGATGGTGATGCATAATGGGAGCGGTTTGTCACATCCTCCCCGGGTAGGGCCAAACGACAAAGCCAAGAGGGCCACCTCCGCGATCTTTCACAGAGGATATATCTCACCTTAGCTGCTTGTAGGCGCCATAACCTAGGTAGGAATGTACATTTAAGTCGTCGGCAACGAAAATCATCAGTTTCGGGCGCGGCACGTTCGGGATAAGAGTGGTAATGGTGTCGGAGCAGGTGTTGCGTGTAGAGGCTCTAAGTCGTCCCTCTAGTGGGGCATGTACTCAGGGCCACGGCGTCTGGAGTGTCTGCTCTCACTTTTCGCTGTCGGTTTTGGCGTAATTGTACTTAAACAGACAACCTTAGGTGTTTTTATGTAATTATGATGTCGTTCAATAAAATATGATCTCATTTAAAAGTGTAACAGAAAGCAGACGCAGCATTTCAGGGGTGACCCTTGTAATTTGAAATTGACCCCTCCACGTTGGAAAAGAGCACTGGATCGGATTTGTCTTTCGACGGTTTGGCATTGTTATTGCGTGGTTTGGTGTTTTCAGTTATTTCGCTTTAATTCTGACGTGTAAAACATGGGAATATGTAATTTAACAGTGACTGAAACTGTTTGAAGTGTAAAAGTAATGAGACTGACTGGTAGGAAAATTTTGATCAACTGTCAGTCCACCCATCAAACTACTGCCAGATGCTGTATCCTGTGAGGGCTGGTCCTGGCAAAATGATCATGAATCATATTTGTTCCTGTTCTGTAATAGCCCCTCATGATGCTGGGGAGAGACAGGGACCTCATTAGGATCTTTAATATGGGGTGGCCAACCTTGATTATGGGACGAGAGACTGGCGGGAAGTATCTGTACTGTTTATTATACGGCAATTAGAATTAATATAACATAAACCAACCTGTCAGGAAGTATCTTTGCAGTGTATATAGCAATTTAAAATGAGACCATCATTGACAAAAGGGTTATACTGTATAAATAACTGGATTTTTTTTTTTTTTTAGTTTTTGTGTGGGTTCGAGGGATTCTGCCAGTATTATGACCCTGTGCTCTGTGTGTTTTATCATAGAGGAGAGATAAAGCTAGTGTTTAAATAATTCCTTCTAATTACCATTCATATATTTTTGTTTCAGCATTTCATTACACACCTTTCCTTAGAAATTGTGGCATATCAGAATATGTGACTACATGTATACATCTGTCTATCTGTTGCCAGACGCCTTAATCCCGTAAGGGGTTGTGTTTGTCGGGGTTTGTCCTATTTCTCCTGTCTGTGTGCTCTGATATTAATTTGTGTTCATTGGTTTTGGCAGATAACATGACTGCGTCTTCCAAGAAAATAACCTACACGAATGAATTCAAGTTAAAGGTCCTCGACTACTACTTCAAAAATGGCGGCGATGATAACTTTGGTCTCAAGAAGAAGACAGCCATTCACTTCAATATTGATAAGAAGACAATTAACAGGTGAGCCGGGGCAGTAGCAAGCTGGCCGTACGGACATTTAGGCAGTGCCCAGTGGCTGATGCTTATGCCTGTCACTCGACTAGTATTTAGTGGTGTGTATTAGGATGCCTTTTTGCACTTGCTGTGGAATGACTTGGTGCGGCCTTTGAACATCTGAAACAATCTTTTTTGTTTATAAATACAGGGACATTTTTGTTTTTTGGCTACAGTTGAGATACAAATCTTTACTCTTGCTTTCAAACTCTGATTATAGCTTATGCTGTAGAAGGGCTGGTGAAGTTTGGGTAGAATGTATAGAGATACAGTGAGTGGAGGTTTATCACCATTGTTACATGATAGGATATAAGAAGAGATATTTCATAATTGGTTGGATAATGTGAATTGGTAGTAGCAAATCTGTTTGATACTACAGGGCCAGGTATGATGATGGATAAGATTTTGCTTATTGCTCATCTGATGTACTACCAACACAGTACGAGACTCAGCCCACAGTAGGATGTGAAAAAGTACTTGTTAAAAGGTTGTGGGTATTTATGACCTGTGCTTTTCCCTTTCATGAAGCTTTCTGCAGCAGTCTCCATTAAGCAGTATGCAAATCATCATCCGGACCTCCTTACCCACCCAAGGGCAGGGTGAGGAGTATGCAAATATATATTCAAACTATTTTATATCTAAGTGGACTGTTTATCTTTCAAATCAAGTAATACGGTGGACCACTTGTCTGATTTAACTACTTTCTAATCCATGTTGAAGGAAGCCACATTAAAGAGGCTGCAGAAATTACCCAGGATACAAGACATGATCATTCAGAGGTCAAATTAATTCCAGGATGTAGAAATCAGAACAAGGTAGAAACTTAATAAAAGAACAGATGCGAGATGATTAATGTCGCGATAGCTGTGTGAACAACAACAAATCCAACCAAACAAATTAAGTCTGAAAACAGGGAAGAGTTAGATAGGTTGATATTCCTCTAGAACTCCACATCTCTCCCCCTCTGTGTTCATCCATCCCTTCCTGTCCCCCCTCTTCCATCCATGTCTTCTCCCTTTCCCAATCCTCACATCATTTTGTCTATTTTCAACAGCTATTTACCACAGCAGTCATGCTCCCACTTACTTCCCACTCACTTGTTCTACCTCTCATGTCGCTCCTCTCTTGCTCCTCTTCATTACTGTTCGTACAGATTTACCCCACTCTTTCCCTCTCCTCTCACTTCTCTGTCTCCCTCCCTCCTTCCTTAACCCAACTTACCCACTCCCCCTCCATGTTGTGTTGTATATACAGTATATTGTATATATTAGTATCTACATTCTCCCTACATGTCAAGTGGGGTTGGTGGAGGATTAGTGCCCCTCCCTGTAAAACAATTAACTCTAAGCCTTGGCCACCCCGTTTGGGATACATGGCATCTGGCAATGAATGGATGAAAAATTTCTCTATCATTATTTCACTAATGATTTCCATATTTAATGTATATTCTGTTCTGTAGTTTTTATTCATGATGCATTCAAATTAACCTTATATTCACTGACCTATGCTGTGATGCATTTACCCCAGCCTCTCATCTGCATCATCTTGCTTTAATCAAATCCACCTGTTCCTCCGTCTGCTCACAGCCCACCCCTGCTCATCAGTCACCCCTGAGCGGGTGGCCACACAGCACGAGGGGTATAGTGTTATTGAAAATTTATACATTTCCTCTAAACTCAGGTGGATATCATTTAGGAATACTTTTTTTTTTTTTTTTTTTTTTTTTTTTTTTTTTTTTTTGAGGGAACCAGATCACTTATACAACTTGAATACCTAATCATGATTGTGTGAAATTTGATGGGTCCTAGTAATGAGGTAGGACTGAGTCTCCTTGGTTACTAGTCACATTTATCCTCCAGTCTGACTACATTTGGCCATTAACTGAGTTATGAAATGAAACAGACTTTACCGAAGCAAATATAATTGAACTTTAACTCTCATCATTGGTGGGATCTGGAACCGGTGGACCTACTGTACCAAAGTCTCTCAGGTAAATCAGATACAGTATACTCTTTAACTCTAGACTTACTTGGTACACCCCCTCATTCATTCAGTGACACTTATTCAGTCATTCCCTTCCCTACTGATTCCCTTTCATTCCTCACTCATTCATTCAGTCCTTCACTGAAAAGGTTAAGTTTGGAATTAAACAGAACCCAGATGTGTAGTCTTTAATGAGTCAGTTATTATCCTAGCTATGAAATGACACTGTTTCCATGTTGTGCCAGTGTATCATGGTACTGTAGTTCATTTATGACACACCCTCTGCCTTTCCACAGAATGCTTAAGAACACAGACATGGTTAAGCGGGCGCAGAAACTCTTGGCCAAACGCATTGCAACAGCAAATGCACGGGCGCAGGCAAAAACTGTCCCCACCCCAGACAAGAGCACCTCGAAGAGCACCAAGTCGTCGGGTGGCAAGGTAGGGAGTTGTGTAGTTTGACTGTAGTGCATTAGGTTGGATTTAACACCTAAATTTGTAACAGCAATAAGGTTAGGAGGAAGAGTCACACTTTATGGCAGTTTTAATATTTACACATTTGTGGTCCACATCACTAGGCATGTTGTTAATAATTCTCCTACTTTTGTACTGTTTCTTTCCATGTTCCTGGATCCATCCTCACCCCATCCTTAGGTGGGTAATAGGATCAGGATAATGGTGTTGATGATGATGGTGAATAAACAATCACCAGGTAGGGACGTCAGGGGCTAGCAGCAGCGGGAAGAGCATGGGGAAAGCCAGCGCATCAAACACCCCAAGTAAGAGTACGAGCATCCCAGGCAGCAGCGGCAGCAGTAGCAGCAGCGGTAGTGGTAGTAGTATGGGGGGATTCGGCAGGGGAACTACCTCATCCATCAGTACAAGCAACAGACCAGCCTCCAGTACAAAGCAGACGAGTGGCGGTGGCAGCGGAGGGGCACAGGCCTCGGTGAAGTCCAGCGCTGCCACCAAAGCCAAGTTTGTTGGTGCTGCTGCTGCTGGTGGGAGTGGTGGGGGACAGCAGAACATTAAAAGGGTGTGTGTTTGTGGTTGATTTTAGAATATTTCTCTCTCTCTCTCTCTCTCTCTCTCTCTCTCTCTCTCACTCCACTGTCATCCATACATTTACTTTGTTCCATATAGGCTATGAACCATTAAGTAACATGCATTCTTTGTCATGTTTTAGGATTGGGAGTTTGTGATGTCTTAAACCCTCATAACACAATAATTTTATCCTCGTTTTATTCTTGCCACCCCCAGGCGCCAGTGCCAGTGTTTGATTTGCCTGAGGACCCTGATTTCTCTCTCCTGAAGCCCTCCATAGCTGCTTCATCCAACAGTGTGGCAAAAATCGCTAAGGCGCTCATTGCTGGCACAGAGGAGGTACGGTAATTGTGTGTGTGTGTGTGTGTGTGTGTGTGTGTGAGTCAGTGTTATGTTTTTACCTTCTAGTTTACAGGATTTGAGTTAATTTCACAGTGTTTAGTCTCCACATATGCATTTATCAAGTTTATCATGTTTTAAACACAGATTCTCCTGCTCGCACCCTCCCTTTCATAATCACTTAACCCTTTCAGCCCAAGGGGATCATTTAAATAGTATTCTTGCCACTGCCAGCTAGTTTAATTCAGCCTTTGATAGGTGTAATAGACATTCTGAGTTGGAGGAATTTATTAGTGTCTTAGTAATAGTTTAATTCAGCCTTCAGTAGATTTTACAGATGCTCTGAGTTGGAGGAATTTAATGATGTCTTAGTAACAGTACTTTAAAGTTTAAATTGTCTGGTGGAAGTAAGGGTAAACAACAAAAGTAAGTTAGAAGTGAATGGTGTCATTACATTACCACTTTTTACCTCTGTGTCACGTATTCATTTCATATAGAGACCCAGTTTGCCATTACACATCCAATAAATGTAATCCTTTTGCCATTACTCATCCAAGAAATGTAATCCTTTCAGCCAGATATTTTTTTTTTTTTTTTTTTAAGGCCATCATATGTGACTCAGGAGTGTGCATTCAAACAAGAATGTACGGTATATCTCTCGTTTTCCCCGTCACCAGAACAGGTCTCTCTCAAGCGGATTATAATTGTCTGGTAGCAAAAAGAATAACAAGCCATCTTTCCCCAAGCTAAATAAAATGATCTGGTGGCAACAGTAATAAACTAAACAAGAAAAAGGAACAAATAAGGTCATCTTTGTGAGTGGGTAAAAAAAAAAAAAAAAAAAAAAAAAAATCTTGTGAGAGGGTTAACCACTGGGCCTGCCTTCTCCTGCAGGTGCGTAAGCTGCTGCTGAACGAGTGTGAGATGATCCTAGAGTGCAAGGTGTGCCGCAACCTGTTCCGATCTCTGGTCAACTTCCTGGCCCACAAGCGCATCTACTGCCAGGATGAGCATGCCAGTGTACGCTCACTATTCCATAAGGTACAGTGACTTATGGGGATGATGGTAACAGTGATGATGATGATGATGATCATGGTATGATTATGATATTAATTGTAGTGATGATGATGGTGGTAGTAGTGGTGACAGTAGTAATGATGATATTGAAGATGTTGATGGTGATGACAGTGGTAATAATGATGATGGTGGTCAGTAACAGTGCTGATGATGCTAATGAGTGTCTGCCCAAAGCAGGACCCTGTGCAAGGCCTAACCAGCCAGTCACAGACAGTGATTGTGGAGCCAGAGCCACCCCCTGACTTGAGCCACGGAGCCGCAGCGTCACCGGGGCAGCGAGAAGGTGGTAAGATGGGCATAGACTCCATTGCAGCGAAACTGGCTGGCAAGAAACACACACTCTCACACCCTACACATAAAGGATCATCGCAGTATTATGCCATGTGAGTGTGTTGGGCTTTATCTGTCTCTATCTATTCAGACCAATACGGAAGTCATTAGTGTGCAGTCAGGAACGTTATATATTTTTTATAATGAAGAAGTGAAGGAACGTTGTGGGGTAGATGTGGATGTGGTTGAAAAGATTAGGAGAAATACACTGAGGTGGTTTGGACATGTGGAGAGAATGGAGAATGAAAGACTGACTAAGAGGGTGTATGTAGGTGAGGTGGAGGGGAGGGAGAGGGAGGGGTAGATCGAGGATGAGGTGGAGGGATGGAGTTGAGAGGTATATGAGGGAGGGGGGGGGTGAGTTGGGGGGAGGGTAGTCAAATGGTGGGTGACAGAGTGACTTGGAGGCGTATTGTCTGCGGCCACCCTTTGCGGGATTAGGGCGTCGGGCTATAGATAGATAGATAGATTTTTCCTTTTCATTGCTAGCATAGACCCAAGGCACTTTTTGGTGACGTAGAAATCTAGGGTCATTGGAGGGTGTGTCCAAATCCACGGGATGGCTGTGGGTATTAACGTTAGATAATGTAGCGTATGTTTACATCAGCTGCACTGGACAGTTGATGGGTTTAGCTTGTGTGGATGTATATATGTAACAAAACTCTGAACCCTAACAGACATTTTTAGTAAAAGTTGACAAACACAACCATCGCAGCTCCAATTGTGAACGTTTAGAATTTGTTCCAGAATGATGTCCTCCCATTAACACTTAGGGTGCCCTTATCAGTCTAAAGTACCGGTATATTTTTCTTTTGCATAAGGAAGACCAAGAAACTAAAATAAAATGCAGTGCTATGTTTTTTCTTTGGTTTAGGGTGGAGGAAGTGAGCCAGCGTCGTGACAAACTGAGCAAAGAATGTACAGTGGTGCTGGAGGACATCGCTGGGGTGAGCAACGCACGCTACCAGACCTACTCACCCCCGACACCCACCAAGCCGGCCCCAACCCTCCCCATGAGTGCTGTGTTGGACCAGGTCAGTGTTGTCCTTTTGTTGATTTAAAAGGGTGTGATAAAATGCCTGGAGAAGTGTAAGACAGGCCTTGAGTGGTGATACAGTGACCCGGAGGTGTTAGGGAGGCTAGGGATGGTGTTATGGAGACCTGGAGTGATAATAGAGACCTAGAGTGGTTATCATCATCGAATGTTTACCTGTGCCTGTGGATACTGTTGATACAAGACCATTTTATCCCTGACACCGACCAAGCCTGCCCCAACCTCACCCATAAATGCTGTGTTGAACCAGGTCAGTGCCCTTTGTTATTTTGGTGCCTGGACATGGCTGAATACCAGTTATGTTCTGACAATTGTTCCACAGACCTTTTGTGTACCAGCTGTATAGAAACTTTGGTGGTTGGATGTGAGTGAATGCCTGTTATGCTTGTGAAATGGTTCCTTGTGCCTGTTGAATGCTGTAGATACCATACCCTCTCCGTCCCATCCCTCATCCTACCCATTATTTTTGGTCATACTTGTTATTGTGGTTAGATATGGTTGAATGCCAGGTTTGCCCAGAGCATGGTTCCTTGAGACTTTTGGGACCAGCGTTTCACAGTGCAAGGTCTTTCCTGAGCTGAAGAAAGTTTTGTTTTGGTGGATGGATGCAGTTGAATATTGGTGCATACAGTTCATGTAGAATGTTTCCCCAGGTTTCTCGCATTCTATATAGTTAATGGACCTTTTCCCTGTCACTCACCAAACTCATCACCACCCTACTCGTGAGCACTGTGTAGGACCAGGTAAGTGCTCATTTAGTGCTGATTAAATGGATGGATATATCGAATGCCTGGAGTAATTATAGAGACTGTGAGTGGTGGCAGATGTTTGGATTGATAATAGAGGTTTGGAGTGATGATAGGATTGTAGGTGTAAGGTAGAATTGGATTTATGATAAGAGAGGCTTCCAGTGGTGATACAGGGTCAGGGAGTGATGATAGAGAGGTTTAGGCAGACAGTAGAAGGGCTTTGAGGTGTTAGATAGGCCTGGAGTAGTGATGTGCTTGGATTGGCAGTAGAGGGGCCTTGAGTGGTGATAAAGAGGCATGGAGTGGCATTAGAGAGACTTGGAGGTGGTAGATAGGACAGGAGCAGCATTAGAGAGGCTATGAGCATTTTTGTCCTGGCTGCTGAGGATGATTCTAGGATACAGGAGCAGTGTAATAACTAAACACAAGGAGATCGAAGCCCTGCGATTATCCACGCACAGTATCTGGTCCTTAGTTGTTTTGGAAACGTCTCAGATTATCGACATAGAATGGACTTATATTGATGAATTTCCTACTTTTACATTGTGTGTTTTTTTTTTTTCTTCTTCTTTTTTCGGATCCAAATTATCCCATGTGTTAGTGGAGAATAGAGATGATGATGATAATGATGGTACATTTAGCATGGTTTTACACTGCTACCTTTGTCTTTTTTCCCCCATTATTTTGGTGTTATGGTTTTGTTTAGAAGTTCATAAGCAGTAACAACCAGTCCCTTAATAGCTCACTTAAAAGGGTCCAGCTAACATTGTTTAGTGTGAGAATTTGGTTAAAAATGAAGATGCTTCACTCTAAGTGGCTCAAGATGTACTGTGAAGTTTCTTTCAAGTTATAAAAACATCTGTGTATAACAGTAAGTTGCTCCACTTAAAGTATATTTTGCTTGAAGATACTCTAGATGTTGAGTGAGGAGTGTTCAGTTCAGTACTAGCAAGTATCCCAACATGTGACTGTGTCACTGACTATGTAATCTTGTATGGATGTAAGGGACTACAGGCACAGTCAGTTGAGCATTTTTCCTGTCAGAATATTACTTTGCTACGTTAATTTTGGGGGAGTTTACATCCAGTTTTGGCCAGAGTCCAGCTTGTCTGCTTATTTCAGTGCTGGGACCTAGTTGTACAATAACAACATCTTTGAACCCTCAGCTACACCTGTATCTACCAAAAAGAACAACCCTGAAATGGGTGAATACCCATTGCAATCAGGAAAACGGGAGCAAAAAGAGAAAATGACTGCTGGTGTCTTGGTGACTTGCAGTTCGTGACCTGACTACTGTACTAGAATAAGCCAACAATATTAAAGGCCATTTCCCATCCACCAAACCCTCCAGCTGACCTTTGTGTCTCTATAATGCCATCTTCATATCTTTGGGCCCACTGTATCTCTGAGTAAGTAATAGATTGTGTGAATTTGTCTGCAGGACTGGACATTACACCAGTATTCATTTCCAAATCATCATTGTAAAAGGAATCAACTTTATCTAGAAGATCTTAAAAACCGTCCTTGCGTAGTTGAAGACAGCGCTTACTACGCCTGCATTCTGTTCATTCGAGTATAATTAATTCATCAGCTTATGAAATGGGAATGACTTCTTAACAGCTATAAAATATTAGTAGGTGTAGCATTAGTAGCCACCTTGAAACTCAGTGATCATGTTGCCTAAATCTCGGTAACTTTAGCTGGATTTGCACCAAGGTTGAGTTGGTGGTGCTGGCAGTATTCAGCAGGGGTTTGATGTGGACCAACTCTGAAAAGTTAGGGTCATCCAAGGGGTTCACTTATTGTTTTTTTTAGAACAGTAGGTCGAAGGTCAGGGTTACATGACAAGGTCTACTTAAGCATTTATGATCTGCAGTAGACCAGTCTTGGTGGAAGGATTTAAGGTAAGGTAAGAATAAAGAAAGATGATTTTGAAAACTGTCAGTCAGGGGTCAGGGTTACGGAGCAGTTTCAAAGTTTGTCAGTAGGTATCTCTCCTGCTTGCCTGCACTAGTTTTGAATGGAGTTATATCATTGGCATGGTAAAAGGCTGTCATTGTGTTTTTGTACAGACACAAATAAAGCAGAATTTATCACAGTACATCTGTGGAGTATTGTAGGGAAGGTATATTGAAGAGCGATGTTAGAGAAGGTAAGATGGATATCAGAATATCCAGTGAGGGGCAAATGGGGTGATTTTTGTTGCAGTAGGGTATGTGTGATTGAAGGTTCTGCAATGAGGCAGACATTGTAGTCGTACCTATAACTCAGGTTCATATGACTGTGAACCCAGTAGACTGCAAGCTGAAGTTGCCTCCCTCCTACAGCCCACCATCCCCCTTTCAGGGGATATGGAGAGAGAATGTATCTGAGAAGGAGTGTAAGGTATTTATGGATCTGTAAAAAAAAAAAAATGAGGGATAATGGAGGGGGTTTGGTTGTTTTTCCCGATTATAAGTGCTGCTTTTTTGTGCCAAGGGTGCTGGTATACTTTACAGAGCATGTGAGAAGTGATATTGGTTGGATTATGACTGTACATCATTTACAAAAATTATTAATTTAATTTTGATTGCATAATCAGTGATTTGGATTAAGGTTACTTGATTAATAATCATAAAATCAACCGCATGTCCACTTTTAGTCATTTATTGTGGCAGAGGGAATATGTGGTTAACTGTGTTTCTTCCCAATCCCTAGTGATAACTTTAGCAGATTACAATAGAAATGAGCTTGTGTTTTTCCTACATATTCTTTGATCAGGATGATGTATTCTGATGCATGGTGTAAATGGTTTGTTCAGCTGTAGCTATTTGTTTATGAAATTGTATTTGAATGGTGATTCTCCCACATATTGTTGTTGGCTCAGTAGATTGTATATTTCATTGCTGTTTTGTTGCTTCAACAGTACTAGTAATCCTTTGGGACATCATTTTGAGAGGCACATCTGGCATGGAAAGAACGTGTGAAAAATATTTGTCAGAAATAACTGTATTTCCAGAGCTGCCTTAGAGTCTTGTCATGTGGTTTTGGAGTTATCTGTCTTTGGATACAAGTAGATGTCCATAAATAAGAGAATTCTCAGTATTGTGTTGATTGTTGTTGAGTTCCAATTTTTGTTGCATCAGAATGTTCTCTGTAATACAGTGCTGTAATGTGTTTGTATAAGATTAGAGAAGGGTAGAGTGCATAGTGTAGGTAAATCCACCTGTCTGTGAGAAATACAGAGGCACGTTGGTATGTCGACCACACATACTTCACAATCTGTCATGGTGAGTGTGCACAGAGCTTCAGCCATGATGGTAGAAAAAACTTATACATGGTGAAGAAAAAGACAGAACAGTACATTAACTGGAGAGAAGGTAAAGGAAGAATGTATGTGGCTTGAAAGAGATTGAAAAAGTATAATGATGATGAGAGAAACGGAAGATGAAGATGCTACATATTAGCGAGAGCAAAGGTAGAGGAAGACTATAAGGCATGGAAGGGAGTGAAACAGTACTAATGAGAGACAAGGAAGATGAAGGTGGTGTGTGGCATGGAAGAAGAAGGTGAGAGGGAAGGAAGATTTTATCAAATGCAAGAACTGAGGAGAGCCATATACCATCCATCCATCCATCATCCAATCCTACATTGCCCCATGAGGAGCGTAGAAGCCCAGGGCTAGGCAAGTTGGTCCTGACATTTAAGATGAGAGTGATATACACTGTTTGTAAAGAGAAGGTAAAGGAAGACCGTATGTAATGCAAGAAGAAAATGGAGCCGTATATTAGTGAGAGAGAAAGAGAGGGGTGAGGGGGTGCTGAAAGAGTGTGAGAATCATGTAAGCAGGAGAAACCAGGAGAAAGTACATGTATTTTGCTACAGCTTTTGTCAGGTGATTGCCCATAAGTGGAACAGGTCACTGGTGATAATTATTAAAGGACCTCCAGGTAGAATAATTGGACATCACGGAATTGGTAGATTAGAATACTGTATAGAAGTGTTCCTGTATTGGTAGGCTGGAATATCAGGCTGTTAAGTATTGGGAGGCTGGAATATCAGGCTGTTAAGTATTGGGAGGCTGGAATATCAGGCTGTTAAGTATTGGGAGGCTGGAATATCAGGCTGTTATATATTGGGAGGATGGAATATAAGGCTGTTATGTATTGGGAGGCTGGAATATCAGGCTGTTATGTATTGGGAGGCTGGAATATCAGGCTGTTATATATTGGGAGGCTGGAATATCAGGCTGTTATGTATTGGGAGGCTGGAATATCAGGCTGTTATATATTGGGAGGCTGGAATATAAGGCTGTTATGTATTGGGAGGCTGGAATATCAGGCTGTTATATATTGGGAGGCTGGAATATCAGGCTGTTATGTATTGGGAGGCTGGAATATCAGGCTGTTATATATTGGGAGGCTGGAATATCAGGCTGTTATGTATTGGGAGGCTGGAATATCAGGCTGTTATGTATTGGGAGGCTGGAATATCAGGCTGTTATGTATTGGGAGGCTGGAATATCAGGCTGTTATGTATTGGGAGGCTGGAATATCAGGCTGTTATGTATTGGGAGGCTGGAATATCAGGCTGTTATGTATTGGGAGGCTGGAATATCAGGCTGTTATGTATTGGGAGGCTGGAATATCAGGCTGTTATGTATTGGGAGGCTGGAATATCAGGCTGTTATGTATTGGGAGGCTGGAATATCAGGCTGTTATGTATTGGGAGGCTGGAATATCAGGCTGTTATGTATTGGGAGGCTGGAATATCAGGCTGTTATGTATTGGGAGGCTGGAATATCAGGCTGTTATGTATTGGGAGGCTGGAATATCAGGCTGTTATGTATTGGGAGGCTGGAATATCAGGCTGTTATGTATTGGGAGGCTGGAATATCAGGCTGTTATGTATTGGGAGGCTGGAATATCAGGCTGTTATGTATTGGGAGGCTGGAATATCAGGCTGTTATGTATTGGGAGGCTGGAATATCAGGCTGTTATGTATTGGGAGGCTGGAATATCAGGCTGTTATGTATTGGGAGGCTGGAATATCAGGCTGTTATGTATTGGGAGGCTGGAATATCAGGCTGTTATGTATTGGGAGGCTGGAATATCAGGCTGTTATGTATTGGGAGGCTGGAATATCAGGCTGTTATGTATTGGGAGGCTGGAATATCAGGCTGTTATGTATTGGGAGGCTGGAATATCAGGCTGTTATGTATTGGGAGGCTGGAATATCAGGCTGTTATGTATTGGGAGGCTGGAATATCAGGCTGTTATGTATTGGGAGGCTGGAATATCAGGCTGTTATGTATTGGGAGGCTGGAATATCAGGCTGTTATGTATTGGGAGGCTGGAATATCAGGCTGTTATGTATTGGGAGGCTGGAATATCAGGCTGTTATGTATTGGGAGGCTGGAATATCAGGCTGTTATGTATTGGGAGGCTGGAATATCAGGCTGTTATGTATTGGGAGGCTGGAATATCAGGCTGTTATGTATTGGGAGGCTGGAATATCAGGCTGTTATGTATTGGGAGGCTGGAATATCAGGCTGTTATGTATTGGGAGGCTGGAATATCAGGCTGTTATGTATTGGGAGGCTGGAATATCAGGCTGTTATGTATTGGGAGGCTGGAATATCAGGCTGTTATGTATTGGGAGGCTGGAATATCAGGCTGTTATGTATTGGGAGGCTGGAATATCAGGCTGTTATGTATTGGGAGGCTGGAATATCAGGCTGTTATGTATTGGGAGGCTGGAATATCAGGCTGTTATGTATTGGGAGGCTGGAATATCAGGCTGTTATGTATTGGGAGGCTGGAATATCAGGCTGTTATGTATTGGGAGGCTGGAATATCAGGCTGTTATGTATTGGGAGGCTGGAATATCAGGCTGTTATGTATTGGGAGGCTGGAATATCAGGCTGTTATGTATTGGGAGGCTGGAATATCAGGCTGTTATGTATTGGGAGGCTGGAATATCAGGCTGTTATGTATTGGGAGGCTGGAATATCAGGCTGTTATGTATTGGGAGGCTGGAATATCAGGCTGTTATGTATTGGGAGGCTGGAATATCAGGCTGTTATGTATTGGGAGGCTGGAATATCAGGCTGTTATGTATTGGGAGGCTGGAATATCAGGCTGTTATGTATTGGGAGGCTGGAATATCAGGCTGTTATGTATTGGGAGGCTGGAATATCAGGCTGTTATGTATTGGGAGGCTGGAATATCAGGCTGTTATGTATTGGGAGGCTGGAATATCAGGCTGTTATGTATTGGGAGGCTGGAATATCAGGCTGTTATGTATTGGGAGGCTGGAATATCAGGCTGTTATGTATTGGGAGGCTGGAATATCAGGCTGTTATGTATTGGGAGGCTGGAATATCAGGCTGTTATGTATTGGGAGGCTGGAATATCAGGCTGTTATGTATTGGGAGGCTGGAATATCAGGCTGTTATGTATTGGGAGGCTGGAATATCAGGCTGTTATGTATTGGGAGGCTGGAATATCAGGCTGTTATGTATTGGGAGGCTGGAATATCAGGCTGTTATGTATTGGGAGGCTGGAATATCAGGCTGTTATGTATTGGGAGGCTGGAATATCAGGCTGTTATGTATTGGGAGGCTGGAATATCAGGCTGTTATGTATTGGGAGGCTGGAATATCAGGCTGTTATGTATTGGGAGGCTGGAATATCAGGCTGTTATGTATTGGGAGGCTGGAATATCAGGCTGTTATGTATTGGGAGGCTGGAATATCAGGCTGTTATGTATTGGGAGGCTGGAATATCAGGCTGTTATGTATTGGGAGGCTGGAATATCAGGCTGTTATGTATTGGGAGGCTGGAATATCAGGCTGTTATGTATTGGGAGGCTGGAATATCAGGCTGTTATGTATTGGGAGGCTGGAATATCAGGCTGTTATGTATTGGGAGGCTGGAATATCAGGCTGTTATGTATTGGGAGGCTGGAATATCAGGCTGTTATGTATTGGGAGGCTGGAATATCAGGCTGTTATGTATTGGGAGGCTGGAATATCAGGCTGTTATGTATTGGGAGGCTGGAATATCAGGCTGTTATGTATTGGGAGGCTGGAATATCAGGCTGTTATGTATTGGGAGGCTGGAATATCAGGCTGTTATGTATTGGGAGGCTGGAATATCAGGCTGTTATGTATTGGGAGGCTGGAATATCAGGCTGTTATGTATTGGGAGGCTGGAATATCAGGCTGTTATGTATTGGGAGGCTGGAATATCAGGCTGTTATGTATTGGGAGGCTGGAATATCAGGCTGTTATGTATTGGGAGGCTGGAATATCAGGCTGTTATGTATTGGGAGGCTGGAATATCAGGCTGTTATGTATTGGGAGGCTGGAATATCAGGCTGTTATGTATTGGGAGGCTGGAATATCAGGCTGTTATGTATTGGGAGGCTGGAATATCAGGCTGTTATGTATTGGGAGGCTGGAATATCAGGCTGTTATGTATTGGGAGGCTGGAATATCAGGCTGTTATGTATTGGGAGGCTGGAATATCAGGCTGTTATGTATTGGGAGGCTGGAATATCAGGCTGTTATGTATTGGGAGGCTGGAATATCAGGCTGTTATGTATTGGGAGGCTGGAATATCAGGCTGTTATGTATTGGGAGGCTGGAATATCAGGCTGTTATGTATTGGGAGGCTGGAATATCAGGCTGTTATGTATTGGGAGGCTGGAATATCAGGCTGTTATGTATTGGGAGGCTGGAATATCAGGCTGTTATGTATTGGGAGGCTGGAATATCAGGCTGTTATGTATTGGGAGGCTGGAATATCAGGCTGTTATGTATTGGGAGGCTGGAATATCAGGCTGTTATGTATTGGGAGGCTGGAATATCAGGCTGTTATGTATTGGGAGGCTGGAATATCAGGCTGTTATGTATTGGGAGGCTGGAATATCAGGCTGTTATGTATTGGGAGGCTGGAATATCAGGCTGTTATGTATTGGGAGGATGGAATATCAGGCTGTTATGTATTGGGAGGATGGAATATCAGGCTGTTATGTATTGGGAGATGAAAAATCGATGCCATGTAGTTGGAGAGAAACGCAGTGTCCTTGTTACAACTTTGGATTAAAAATTTTGTGAGGTGATCAGTTTTGCAAGGTTAGAGTCAATATATGTTAGTCTACAGTCAGTCTTTGTTATGTTTCAGTAATGTGTTGCAAAATATTACATAATTTTTCATATAACTAGTGTTATAAACTTGGGAAAACTGGGAGAGCAGGTTAAAAGTACCAATGTAATTTCATTCAGCAACTTTTATACATGTAGTTGACGTAATAGGAAAAGTGAATGCCAAAAATGCCAGCATACGGTGAGGAGTTTGTTTGTTGATGAAACCCACAGAATTCTTGTTATACAGGTGAATTTGGCAATTGTGTGAGGAAGTGATGACTTTGAAGTGTCGGGTTGGGCGAGAGTGTGCCGTAGCGCATGATTCTCCAATCCCCCATAACTCTCCCTCAGAGCAAGTCGTTCGTTATGCCGGGGCATCTTGGTGCCGGGGACGATGACTGATGCCGCGCTCGTCCTAGACCCCACCACCCAGCCCATGCTGCTCTGGTCACCGGGATAAACTGTGACACAAGTAAGGGCTCGTGGTGGTGGTGGCGGTGGCAGTAGGGGTAGGGGTGGTGATGGTGGTGGTGGTGGTCGTCGTTTTTTCATAGTCTCCCCTGCACCTCTTATAACTGCCTGCAGAATGTGCCTGAGCTGTGTCTGTCTTCCTCATGCTGGTGTTGTTTGTCATGTTTTCCTGCACTTATGGTGTCTGCCTGCATAATGCTCTGAAATACTGTACTATACAGTGTATATAGTAGTTCACTCCCACACAGTGAAACGTGATTGCAATGTGGAAGTAAGTTGTATCCTTGCACTTCTGAGAAACATGCCTGCATAATGCTTTGTGATGCTGTATATATAAATTCACCCCACACTGATGGAAGTGTGATTGTTAAATGGGAATAAGTTGTATCCCGTCTGTCTGAGGTTATTGCCATCATAACATTCCCAAGTTAATGCATATAGATTAGTTCACCCAGCACTGACTAAAGCCTGATCTTAAAATGGGAATAAGATGTACTGTATTCAGTTCCTGATAGTATCCCTTGCATTTCTGATAATTGCCTGCATAAAGCCCAGAACGAAGCTGTTACTCACACTGGCGTTGTCTCTGTTATAACAGTCTGTCCCGCACTCCTGTACTGTTCGTAATGGGCCTGAGGTGCATATTGTCCATTGAACTATTGGTGTGATTGCAGTCTGGCAATCTTTTGTACATAATTGCTTTTCTCAGTTAAAGCTGTATTATGGTTTTGAAGTTATGATCAAGGACAAAAGTTTGCCTAATACTTTATATCTTTTAATTCTGGCTTCTCTCTCTCTTGATTAATGTTTAAGTTGAGAGTCTGACGATGTTTCTCGTCCCATGGGTGATTCTCTGATATTATGTGTCTCCGAGGGAAGGGAGGACACTCCCTAAGTGTGAAATTGATACTGTACAGTGGAATAGCTGGCAGACTTTTGACCCAGACTGTGTATATCCTAGCAGCTGTATCAACAAAAGAGCTTAATTGACCACCTGCAAGGTTTGGGCTGCATGAAGGTCAAAGTACTGTATCAGCATTGATAATATTTGTAGTACAAGGACAAGGTCATAGAGTGTGACATCAGGGATAAGGGACTGAATGGGGAGGCTGCCAGAGATCGAGCAGCATGGAGAGCCACTATTAGGCGACCAAGACCGACACATGCAAGCATGTTGGAGCCTTGATAAAGGAAACAAAACGAACTTAAATGATAGATTAATATTCTCTGAAAAAAGCTTCGACATATCATCAAATATTTGCTGAACAACAGTGTTGTGTTTAGATTTAACTGTAAATAAGGAAAGGAATAAGCAATTTCTCAAACTCTGAAAAGATGGATGGTCTTTGATATTGTACTTATCATATTTATGGCCAAATCAAAGCATAACATTGTGCAGCAAGTACCAGGTATGTCTAAGCTGTTATTTCATGATGTTTTTATTTTTTATTTAGGAAGTAGAGAGATGGTATGGGACACAAGGGCTTGAGGGTAAATGCATATAAAACAAAAATAATGGTATCTAGGGTTGGTGGTGGTGCTGTCAAAGAAGAGGGAGTGTGGCCATGTGCAGTTTGCCACAAGGGCATGGGAAGTAATTCCATCTGGTAGGGTAATGAAAGGTAGACTGAAAAAGACTGGGACGAGGTCATTGATTGTGGCCTGAGGGATAAGCGGCTAAATAAGGAAGCTGCCAGAGATCGAGCGGCATGGAGAGCCGCCATTGGGTGACCAGGGCCGACACATAGAGCCTTCAAAAACGAAATTAAATAGTTTATGCTAATACAGTATTACAAAACTGTCTGTTGATATTTTGAACTTCTTTGTAGCCCAGAACTCTGTGTGGTCAGTCGTTAAAGCTTGGAGGTAGAGCCAAAAGTTAAACCTTAATCATAATGTAGGCATTTCATTCTAGAAAGTTAATGTTTGATCGTACAGTACCGTGGGAATATGTTGTACCGTATTTATGATATTTGCTTTCCGACAGTTGAAGCAGTATTGTGATATGGCACAGTAAAAACAAAAAATGATACTGTACATTATTATTATTATTATTATTATTATTATTATTATTATTATTATTTTACATTTAAAGAGTGATTGTGTTATGGTATTGAGATATCTGTACTGTATTTGTTTCCCGATAGTTGCCCTTCTCCCTGTGACAGATACCTTCATAGTACACCTGGATGATGGCTTAAACTGGAATCATTTGTCATAGGCCCATATTCTTGTTGGGAAAGGAAGCTCCCTGACACCTCTTCCTAAGTGATTTATTTTGCCTGTTACACCGTGCCGTCACTTAAATCATTCTAAAATCACCATACTTTGCATAAATGCCATACAAATCTGTATTAGCCTGCCATATCCAGCCATATCCAACAATAATTGGTAAGGAAGAGGTGGGAGCTTCCTTAACCTCTGAGAATACAAGCAATAGTTTCCTCAGCACTTGTGGTAAAATGCATCTTTATTACATTGATCCCTGTACTTCTGGATAATTCCAGGAGGATGTACACTTGATATATTTGCTTTTCTGTTCTATCTATCTCTCTTTATAGCCAGATGCCGTAATGCCATAAGGGATAACCACAAACATATTGCCTCCATATCACCCTGTCCCCTGCCATTTCATTTTCCTCCCTCCAAATTAAATCTCCCTCATATATACCTCCCCACTCCATCCCTCCATCGCATCCATGGTCTCCTCCCTCTCCGTCCCCCTCCACTTCACGCACATACTCCTAGTTAGTCTAGCACTCGTCATCCTCTCCACATGGCCAAACCACCTCACGCTATACTGTACTGTAATTGTTTGTCACAGTCTTTCACAGTTGGTTGCCTGAGATACATTTGTTTACCTCGCTGAGTGAAGTATGCTTGTTAAATTGGAGTAAGTTTTATACTGTCTTCTCTCTTCTTTCTTTCCCTATCCACTCTCAGGTTGTAAATTGCTGAAGTTTTCCCTGCACCGCCAGAAATAAAACTTGTGTAGTATAATCATAAACTGTGTGTGGAGGGTACAAACTGTGGAAAGGGGTCTTGGTTTTCATAGGGTTATTATCTTCTTGTACTTCATGTTTTCCTCTACAGATACCTTACCACTTTAAAATGCTCTTCATGTGGAACTGGGTTGGGATGATAACAATAATAATAATAACAATAATAATAATAATGATAATAATAATAATAATGGTCTGTCTATAGCCAGACGCCACAATCCTGTAAGGGGTGGCCGTTTGTCTTTGAATTAGTGGTTTTACAGGGAGGGGCATTAACCCTTTGTCAACCCACTTGTTGACACATAGGGAACACATGTAGGTTGGTTATATAGTTACCACCCAGCATTGTAAATGGTTTCCTGGCTTATAGGAAACCATTTGGCTTGCCACACAATGTAAAGCCACCTGAAAAGGAAAGAAGAGTAATAAAAAGTGACAGGAAAGATGGAGAAATAGAAAGAGAAGGGCGGACACAGAAAAACAATGATAAAGGTGAAGGAAGAAGCAGGCAGCACTACAGCAAGCAAGTGGATGATGTTCGTCATCACCTACCACAAATCATCATCATTATCCTTAGCCAGTGGTGGTGGTAGTTGGTGGGAAAATTGAGATTGGATAGTGATGATGATGACAAATGAGTGTCTGTGAGGTATGAAGCTGAGAAGGCTAGAGAGGTGATAGGGAGGAAAATTTGCTGGTTGAATTATGTACATGGAGGAGCACATAACAAAGGTTTGGCATCCCTTTTTAAACTTTATAATTGACAGTCCAGCAAGTGTGTATGTGTGTGTGTGTGCGTGTGTAAGTGCGTGCACGTGGAGTAATATGCGGAAGGTTAGGTTCAGTCACCACTTAATACATTCTCACCATTTCAAGCCCTATTCCTTCAGGTAAACATCTGCCTCATCCTTCTGTCATGTTTTTGGTCTTCCTCTTCTTGGTCTCCTATCAAATTTGCTTCTGTACATAATTATTTTTGTATTTTTTATTTTTTTAATTAATTATTATTATTTTTTTTTTCATTATCTTTCCATCAGTATATATCAACTACCGGTACCTCACTGGTTTACATTCGTAACTGAAATAATCTTATGGTGCATTACATTATTTTGAAATTCCATATGTTCCAAAATGCAATGCAGGGGAAGGTAATGGTACCTTTTTTATGCCATTTGTTGACTACAGATGAAGGGACAAGTTTATCCTGTGAAAAATAAGATGGAAAACACAAGCTTATCCAGCAAAAACTAAGATGGAAGACATTTATAGGACCCATGTGCTATTCAGATGATACTGATGAGAGAGTGCAAATGTGGCCCACTTGTAACAGTCTCCTGCTAATTGTTTTCTGTCTTGTGGGGTTACATCCACTTCATTTGCAGTAATTGGAGTAGTATTTTGTTTACTTCATTGACAGTAATTGGAGATAGTGATATGCCCGCTTCATTTACTTATACAGTAAAACCTCAGTGTAACGGATTAATTGGTGCCCAGGCCATTCTGAAAAAAGCGAAAATCCAATAAAAGCGACATCTGGACTTCCCGCCTGCTAACCCGGACTTCTTCCGATATATCATACATTAGTCCGGATCACACCAATGGTTTTTCATTACCATTGCAGTACTGCACTGTATTATATTGCAGTACTGTACTGTATTATACATTCGCTACTGTAATCAAATGGTATACAGTATATAATAGTACTGTACTGTACACTGATAAATATGTCTTTTTCTTACCTTATTGTTGTGAACATAGCAGAAGTGGTCAGCAGTCCGGACCGCTTCTGGTTTTATCGGACTTTTTCTGATATATAAGAATTTAGTCTGGTCCACTCCTCGATTCTAATCAAAACAAATTCCAGCCTATTGCAGTCCATTACATCGAGATTTTACTGTAATTGGGGAAGGGCTTCAGATTGTGATGTCACAGCTACTCTTATATTCTCTCTGCCTTTTTTAAAGTGACCTAAAGGGACATGAGGCAGGAGTTGGACTCCCCTCTTCTTTGTAATACTGTATTATAAGGAGAGGGCAACTCCACCACCCAGGAACTGTGTTTCAGGCAGCCTTTTGTCTCATACGACATAATGAGAGAGATTGTAGGAGGGTGTTCATTTCTGTTATTCATATTCCCAGCAAGGAAGAAAAAGAATCCCTTGGCTCTTCCGGTCGTTTGTAAATGCAGGGAAATAGGTCGTAATAATGATGGAATGTTCTAAGAGTGATATATGGGGTGTCACTGCTGAATACTTTTCTTTCACTTAACAGGTGGCACAACACTCAGCAGGCATGACAGTGGCCATAGATGAGGCAGGCAATGTTGTGCAGACAGCGCGTGGCGACGTCACCTCCATGACAGTCCTTGATGACACATCACGACCCTCCACACTTGCTGAGGAGCTCCTCTGCCACCAGTGTGAGTGTGCTGTGTGTGGGTGTGGATGCAGTATGGTTGCAGGTATGGGTGTGGATGCAGTACAGTTGTGGGTATGGATGCACTATGGTTATGGGTGTGGGTATGGGCTTGGGCAGGGAGGCACGTGTATGTATGTGTGGGTGATCCAATTTATTTGAATTTTTGTAAACTGCTTTTAATTACCTCCATGGACTGGTGTTGCAGCTGTTAGGTGTGGGAAGACTGCCATGACATTTCACTGTTCAGATCCAGGAGGAGGCCAAAGGTTTTACCATTATTTAATTACTGCCAGAGATATACTGTGGTGTACAAGAACTTAACCCCTTCATGAAGGTCACACAGCTATTATTTTGTACTTGTTATCTCCAGAGGAGGTCATCCACCTTTAGATAGCCTTGTTTAGCTGGAGGGACAAGGTATAGCATTCATTAGCCCCAGCACTAGTGGAGTTTTGTCTTAATCTGAATATAATTGTCAGGGGGTAGGTGGAGTAAAGTGAAAATTAGCTTGAAGGGATTATCTCAGACCCTTCTACAAGGTGGGGCCTGATGGAGCTCTGACGGGGTAGTGTGGAGTGACTTACCATTTTACTTGTAATAAGAATAAAAAAAAATCCATTCATCCATCCATCATCCAATCCTGTGTTGCCCCATGAGGAGTGTGGGATAAAAAAAATCCATTCATCCATCCATCATCCAATCCTGTGTTGCCCCATGAGGAGTGTGGGAGCCCAGGGCTAGAAAAGAGGTATTTTCATATACAGTATAATGAATACCTTGTCAGTGTAAACTTGTACTGTATAGGCAACATGCAAGAGAGTGTCAGCATGTAATTTAGGTATATCAATAATTAGTGGTAAGGATCCTGTTAAGTCCCTAACAGTGTGGCCAATTATGTGTATAGGCGCTCCTAGTGTGTTGTAAATGTGTTGTTCAGTATCATACACAGTTGCTAATGTGAATTGGGGAGAATTGGCAGATGACCTTCATTGGATAGCAATGAAAATTCAAAAAGCAATTCCGCTTCCCGTCCGATCAGCGAAGTTAAGCAACGTTGGGTCTGGTTAGTACTTGGATGGGTGACCGCCTGGGAACACCAGATGCTGTTGGCATAACGTTCTCCGTACGTGTCAAGTGGGGTTGGTGGAGGATTAGTGCCCCTCCCTGTAAAACAATTAACTCTAAGCCCTTGGCCACCCCGTTTGGGATACATGGCGTCTGGCAATGAATGAATGAATGATATGACTTTTTAAATTTACTAAGGACTTGTTCTTAGAGATAGACTTGGTGTTAGTGGTGGATGCCTTCATGAGGTGGCATTGATATAACCAGGCAGCATTGATGAATGGTTATACAAACATCCCTCGTCTCCTCCCTATCGTCTCAAAGGAGGGTCACGGACAGGAGGAGAGGGGCAACTTCATTCTGGAGCCACAGTAACAATAACTGAGAATGAGAGAGAGGAAAAAAGATGGCAGACAGGAAGTAGTCATGGTTAATGTGTCATTTTAGTCCACAGATTCTTTGTGTGTGTGTGTGGGTGTGTGTGTATGTTTTATTATCATCACGTGTGTTCAGGTAAGCCTTATATATCCACAGGCAACACCAGGTTTGCAACACAGAAGACCCTAAGTGTTCACCAGCGCTCACATCACGGTTTGGAGCGCTATGTTTATGTTTGCCCCATCTGCCGTGCCTCCTTCCTCAGCATGTGGGCAGTTGTTAAGCATCTCCAACGAAGTGAGTACTTGTTTTGTTAGCAGAGGATAGACTGGGTTGAGTTTGACCGGATTTGGTTAGGTTAGGTTGGATCAGATTTGGCCGAGTTGGATTGGATTGGGCTCAGTTGAGGTGGTTTGTGTTTAAGATGTGCTGGGCTAGGATATTTGGTTAAGGGTAGGTTGAATTGGGGTGTTGTAGGTCAGGTTGGTTTGGGTTCAGTACTTGTAGAAAGGAGAGAGGGTGGCAGGGAAGTGAAAATAATAATGCCAGAAGTATCCTACCAATTGACCTTCCAATACTGTTCTGATTCAGTTTTGGTCTGATTGGCCAGTTGCAGTGGAATTCAGTTTGGTAATTTTGTCCAGCCCTGTCTTTGCACATGGCTTCCTTTCCCCTTTGATTCACTGCCCCTTCAGGGTGTAAAGACTGGTTGCATAAAGCTTCAGTTGTGAAAGGAGAAGCAATCACATATGAGGTGACCATCTAAATACCACTGCTATGACTCCAAGCTGTTGGCCTGATAATGCTAGGGTTTGAATTTTGGTGTGGACAGCTGGTGTCACCCAGGTCAGGTGTTAATCTGCCTTTTGTAGATATGTAGGCAAAATGAGTATAAAGGGTAACACATAGGGAAGGCATCTGTGGTAAGCTGGATGATATAGAAACCTTGTACTGTGTCCCAAGATATCTGGATGGTTAATCTACCACTGACTAAAGGCCTTCCCCATTTACACTTTTCCTGCATGATAAGGGCTAAGTCTGGCTATCACACTCCCTCCAAGAACATGGTCTGGTCCAGCAGTGGACCTCATGCATTCCAGTACAAATGCAGACAGATACGTGATGCTAATGGTTATTGTATAATGTACTACAGACCTGTTTCTTTCACCGGAGAGCACATTAGTTAATTGTTTAGAAAATCCAGGCATGTTCTGCCTTTGTCACTTGGTTCCTGAATTACACATGCATCAGAACTTGAGAGCTTCCCGCCCCTTCACAATACAGGTTTTAAGCATACACCGATAACCACAGTGTGAATCCCATCCTTGTAGGAAAGTGGATTTGGATGGTGATTAGTGATAAATATTTTTGTACCTGCAGAACACTAATAGATTCCGTGTTTGTAAACACAGCCCACAGGAAGACCAAGCACCAGATTGAGAGTCTGAGGAAAGTCATCAAGAAAAATGTTTACAAGAAGATGGTTTTCCAATCGGAGGGAGGGAGGGACGAGGGCGGAGGGATGAAGGAGGGGGAGGAGGAGGAAGAGGAGGAGGAGGAGGAAGAGGAAGAAGAGGAGGAGGAGGAGGAGGAAGAAGAGGAGGAGGAAGATCAAGAAGAGAATGAAGAGGAGGACAGTACAAATAATCAAGTAAGTATTTTATGTCCAGGCCTTTGCTGCTATACTGAATGTTCTCAAGTGTTTGTAATGATGCTGGTGAAGCACATTTAAGAGTAGTAGAATATCTAAGGCCTGTATACTCTTTGGTTATGAAAGCATCTTAACGCCTCTTCCTAAGTGATGTATTTTACTTACTCCTTCCTCTTGTGTCTTACTTTCCTTCATTGTTTCCTCTTCCTTCTGTCTGTGGGAAGCTGTACACTGAGTGACAAACCAAATGGTTTCCTGCACAGCAGGAAACCATTTACAATGCTGGGTGGTAACCATATAACCAAATTATGATTCCTGGTGGTTTAGTGGGTAATTAAGGCACTCCAATCAGATTGAGCTTGTGCAAGTTTATATCCAAGGGGTGATTGGGGTTTACTGCTCACACTCTGCCACTCAGGGATCATTGAGGCTGATCACTCTCGTCTTAAATGTCACGACCAATTTGCCTGGCCCCGGCCTCCTGTGCTTCTTATGGGGCAGCAGGATTAGATGATGAATGAAACAAAAATGAATGTCCAGTTCTGTTTTTTTCCCCTTTAGGTGTTAGAGCTTGAGAATGTGCTACCATTTTTGCATAACATTTCATGGTAAATAAGCACCATAAAGACTGACGAAGAGAGTGTATGTGAATGAGGTGGAGGGGGGAAGAGGGAGGGGGAGGCCGAGGATGAGATGGAGGGATGGGGTGGAGAGGTATATGAGAGAGGGGGGTGTGAGTTGGGAGCAGGGCAGTGAAATGGTGGGGGACAGGGCGACTTGGAGGCGATTTGTTTGTGGCCACCCCAAACGTGATTGAGGCGTCTGGCAATAGATAGATAGATAGAACTCCCTAGGTGACTTGATCAAATAGCATCTGGTCTTCTCTTGGGGATCAGATTTATACAAGGGCATCGCTCAGACTGGGGTTCTATCCACTACACTCCCAGATGCCTTTCTTGTTGAGTAGTAAGTTATTTACCTATGAATTTCTTCACTGCATAATCACCTACCAGTACTGAATCCATCTCTCCATATCCATACTGAATCCTTTGCTCTACCAGTACTGATTCCATCTCTCCATATCCATACTGAATCCTTTGCTCTACCAATACTGATTCCATCTCTCCATATCCCTACTGAATCCTTTGCTTTATCACACAGACAGAAAAGATGGAGGTTGACGTTGTTCGGAAATCCACCTCCAAGTCATCCCAGAAATCCCCAGCGAAGACTGCCAACCCTAGACGACCCTCACCCACCAAGATCACCACGAAGGTATGTTTGCGTAGAGTTCTGTTGTTTCAAGTATTTTTATATGTTGTTGAAGCATGCAGTGGTGGTAGAGAGGCTTGGAGAGGATATAGAAAGGCTTGGAGTGGTGATAGAGAGGCCTGGAGTGGTGATAGAGAGGCTTGGGGTGGTGATAGAGAGGCTTGGAGTGGTGATAGAGAGGCTTGGAGTGGTGATAGAGAGGCTTGGAGTGGTGATAGAGAGGCTTGGAGTGGTGATAGAGAGGCTTGGAGTGGTGATGGAGAGGCTTGGAGTGGTGATGGAGAGGCTTGGAGTGGTGATAGAGAGGCTTGGAGAGGTGATGGAGAGGCTTGGAGTGGTGATAGAGAGGCTTGGAGTGGTGATAGAGAGGCTTGGAGTGGTGATAGAGAGGCTTGGAGTGGTGATAGAGAGGTTGGAGTGGTGATGGAGAGGCTTGGAGTGGTGATAGAGAGGCTTGGAGTGGTGATAGAGAGGTTGGAGTGGTGATAGAGAGGTTGGAGTGGTGATAGAGAGGTTGGAGTGGTGATAGAGAGGTTGGAGTGGTGATAGAGAGGCTTGGAGTGGTGATAGAGAGGCTTGGAGTGGTGATAGAGAGGTTGGAGTGGTGATAGAGAGGCTTGGAGTGGTGGTAAAGTTTTTTTTTTTTTTTTATGTGAGGAAGAAGGAACCAAAGGCCATGAGCCCGCAATAACAGTTCCCTCCAAGAGAAAAACAAAATACAAGAGAGAGCCAAATTCAAGATCCATTCATTTCGAGATGCCTGGACACACTGCGTTTGAAAGACTGGAGATCATAGGCAGCAGGAAATACAGACAGAGGGAGACAGTTCCAGAGTTGACCTGTTGCATAAATGAAGGACTGAGAGTAACGGTTAACTCTTGCATTAGAGAGTTGGACAGAAAAGGGATGAGAGTTTGCTGCTAGACGGGTTGGTGTGGTGACAGAGATGTATTGGAGAAAGAGAGGCGTGGAGTGGTGATAGAGCCCTGAAATTACAGGAGGAAATGGAGATAGAGGTTCTTGGAGAGGTGGGAGTGAGTGGTGTTAGTGGCTTTAAAGTGGTGATAGAAGGACTGGAGGTAGCAGGAGGGAGTGGTGATAGAAGGACTGGAGGTGGCAGGAGGGAGTGGTGATAGAAGGACCGGTGGTGGCAGGAGGGAGTGGTGATAGAAGGACCGGTGGTGGCAGGAGGGAGTGGTGATAGAAGGACCGGTGGTGGCAGGAGGGAGTGGTGATAGAAGGACTGGAGGTGGCAGGAGGGAGTGGTGATAGAAGGACTGGAGGCGGCAGGAGGGAGTGGTGATAGAAGAACTGGAGGTAGTAGGAGGGAGTGGTGATAGAAGGACTGGTGGTAGTAGGAGGGAGTGGTGATAGAAGGACTGGAGGTGGCAGGAGGGAGTGGTGATAGAAGGACTGGAGGTAGCAGGAGGGAGTGGTGATAGAAGGACTGGAGGTGGCAGGAGGGAGTGGTGATAGAAGGACTGGAGGAGGGAGTGGTGATAGAAGGACCGGAGGCGGCAGGAGGGAGTGGTGATAGAAAGGCTTGGAGTGGTTATTGAGAGGTATGGCATGGGGATCAGTGATGACCGAAAAGCTTTTGGAGTTGTTCGTTCGTCACAACCACTTCGAATGAACCCGAGAATTGGGCATCTGGCAATAAAATATTTTAGTTTTCATTTCACATTATTCATCATCATCAGCTGTATTAGTTTTAGTACCTCCCCTGCTTTTATGTGTAAGGTGTAATGTACATTGCTGGGTATGGCAGCTTTCTAATATGTACATTCGTCTGCTACCTCTCCAATTAAACCTCTAGCTTGTTGTTGTATTTCAAAACCTTATCCCATACTTCCCAAGAGTGGCTTTCTATGTATACAAGTGTTTGGAGAGAATGAAAGTTGGGTGAAAAGATCTGTGCTTGTGAATATTCAAAGTAAAACACAAGTAGGTAGATTGGGTGAGGTCCTCGGAAATGGCCTCAGGGTTAAGGGACTGAACAGATATGCTGCCAAAGACTGTGTAACATCAAGAACTGCCATTAGGTGAACAAGGCTAAAACATGGAAGCTTGTACATGGCCATCTAAATAGAAATAAATAAATGAAGAACTAGAATAAATGTACACAGTTATCTTCTCCCATCTTCCCCACTTGTCCAAACCACCTCTGGCAACCCTCACACAAGACTTCATGCTTACTACTCGACTCTGCATTGGACAGCCTGTTTTTCATTGACATGTGACAGCCATCTTACTTATATATTCGTCCTACCTCTTGATTGTGCAGATTTCACTCCAACATCACGTTTCGTGCCTAATTTGTGCAAAACCTGCCCATTTTGACTGGCTGTGTTTGGTGCATTAAGGAATTTTGCGCTGGCTAACTTTTCCAGTTCTTTCATCAGAAGCAAATCCAGCAGTCTGGGCTTTTAATGACCATCTGCACCAAGAAATTCAGCTAACATTGGATTCTTTTTTAATCAAGAGAAACCTGTGCAGTCATTTTTTTTTAATCTCGCCACTACAAGGGATATTTTTTACTAATTGAACTTGCTTGGGGTAGCAACAGGAAGTTATAAAAAAAAAGAAAAAATGATGGAGAAGTTAGTGGCAGTGATGTCAGACCTCTTCCTTATCAGGTATCTATCTTTAGCATCGGCCCGTTAGCCAAGTGACTATTTTTGGGTGCTGTCTCCAAACAGTTTTATTCAGCTTTTGAGAGACTTTTCATTCTGAGGAGGTTATGTATAGCCTTCATTTATCATGTCACTGCAAGAGGTCTGTCCAAAGCTGAATTTGATCATGTGGAAGTAGCAGATACAGATCAGTAGAACTTCATTCGATAGCAAGAATACAAATAGGAAGTGCTTGTTGTAAGATGGCTTTTTTTTTTTTTTTCAATGTTCTTTTTTTCCTGTTAAGTCTATGGTAAGTTACAAAAACATTACCTGTTAAAAATTTGCAGCATTACATGTATGGAAGTACCAAGGTGATATTTTGCAACACACACTTGACATGAAGTTAGGACTGCCTTTAGCATAAACAGAGGCATAATTTTACTGAAATATTTATTGTATTGGCAAAGGCAGACAGAAATTCAAGTACTGTGCTTTATACTGAAGTCATACTGTAGCAGGTAGCAGTTGTTTTATGATTTGCAGGCAGAACACACAAGTCTCTTCTTCTCTCTGTCTCTTGTTCTGTCTCTACTCTGTGTGCGTGGTGATGCGGTCCAGGAGTTACCTTCAGACGGGGCAGTTATGACGCTGAAAATATCCTTTTGACCTCTCACGAAAGAAGAGAAAAGGGTGCTCATGCTAGTAAAGGCAAAGAAACATGAAAACCATCCTGGGTTTATTATTTTTTTGAAAGAATTAATGTAAACAGGTAACCAGTTTATTCAGGATTAGGCTGAACAGATTTCTTTGTAATGCTCAGTTGTCAGCAAAATATTCCTGACCTCTGAGGAGATGGACCTGATCACATAATAGATGTACCTTCTGCGGGTAACTCTAAACCGGTGCTATTATAAGGTTGATAGGGTGTCCATGACTGTCTTGCGGACGATATATGCTGACAATTTTATATAAGGAAGTTGGTTTATGGCAAAAAATTAGAAGCACCTTTTTCTCTTTCTTTTAGGGGTGGAGGTCCAAAGGCGGGATGCGTTGGTCGTGTAATGTTTGTCGCAAGATGTTCCTAACCCGGGCAGCCAGTCTAGCTCACGTGGCAACACACATCGTCTGTGATTTTGAGCCCAAGGCAGAACTTGTCTACATTGGAACGGGAGGGACAGTTGGCAAGGAGTCAGAGAGCAGCAAGGAGTCTAGCGATAGTAATGGAAGTGTTGAAGAGGAGAACAAGGGGGGCAGGGACATGGAGAGAACATCTAAAATCAGTTCATCTAAAAAAGTAAGTGACAGTGAAAAAGTCACCAAACTCAGAGAATCACAGCAAAAACATAATGAAAGTGAAGTGAGGCATAAACGAAAGGACCCAAAGACTGTAAAGAGAATCTCAGTGGAAGACCAGTTGGAAGAAAACAGTGCTCAAAGTGTTGTTGATAAAAGCAAGGTTACCTGTAAGTATGTTAGTCCCAAGCCTACAGAGGGGAACAAGAAGGAACTGAATACGTTAAAGTACCTTAGCCAGTGGTTTGATTCTGACACAAAACCAACTGGTGGTTCCACAAGTGGGTCTGTGAAAATTTGTGATGGTTTGACAGGCAGTAAAAAACAGTGTGTTGACTCTTCAGCATTGGATGCACATGGGAGGAAGATTGGGAGTGGTTCCACCTTGGATAAAATAACGAAAGACACACTGGACGCTGAGGCAACCCCAACACGTGTCTCGGCAGATGTCAGCTTCGTTGCCGATGAAATTGATGGGGATTTAGACTCAACCCTTAAGTCATCATACCCCTGCCTGGAGACGAGGTATTCCAGTGGCTCGCCAAAACCAGCGTGGGGTTCGCGTTCTGAGGCTGATGTCCACCAGAGTGCCCAAGAGCTTCGGCTTTTTGAGGACTGGGAGCAGGAGGAGTCTGAGGCATGTCAGTCCTTGGAATGGATGGACACAGAAGAGGCTGGGACTAGTGAAGGTGATGTGAAAAGGGTTGCCAGTGAAGATGTAAAGAGGGACAACATTACAATATGTATGGAAGATGGAGAGAGAGAAACCAAGAAGACTGAAGTTGAGAAAGTGGAGGAGAAAACCTACGGACAAAGTGATTGGGACATGAGAGAGGCTCTAGATGGCCAGGGCTGTAGAGACAAAAAGGATGGAGAGGATGTCAGTGGTGGGAAAGAAGTGGTGGAGGAGAGTGAACCAATGGGAAGAGTACAAGAGGAAGAACGGGATCGTGAGGGGGAAGGAGAGGAAGGTAGGGAGAGCAGACTGAGTGATGACCTAGTTCAGCAGATGACGGTAGAGAATAATAAGGAGCTTGATAGGGAAGAGACAAAAGAACCAATAGGAGGAGTGGAGGAAGAGTGGAATGGAGAAAAGAATGGGGAAGATATAGTAGAAGGGAATAACAATACTGGAGAAACAGAAGATTCAAGGGAAGTAGAAAGAGCGGAAGATAACGATGATAGGAAGAAGAAAGAAACAACAGATACAAGAGGGAATATACCCAAGAAAAATGAAAAGGAAGGGGAAATGGAGAGTAATATTAGACTTGAAGAGATGGAGAAAGGGAAAGTTGGAGAGGAAGGGAAACATGAAGGAACAGGGGAATTATCAAAGGAAGGAACAGTTTCAGGAGAGAGAATGAGACAGGGTGGGGTAGAGGGAGGGAAGGAAGAAAGGAGGAAGGTAGAAAATGAAGTGTGTGAACAGAGGGAGGTTGAGATGGAGAGAAAGAGAGAGAGAGACAAGAACAGTAAAGAGGAAAGTAAAAAAACACCTATGTGTGTAGAGTCCAGTGAGCCGGAAACCAAGAAGCTAAAACCAGACCCAGCTCTCCCTGAACTAATTGCTGTGGACATTTCTGAAGGACGCAGGAATTCCATGGAAATAATTAATGATGATTCAGTGCTTGCCCCCTCCAGTGATCTGAAGAGCCAGATGGAAAAAAAAACTGTACCCAGACATGATGGTGATGATGTGGGAGACTTAGAAGGCAGAGTAATAACTTGCTCAAAAAACAAGTTGAGTAATAGTTTAAGTGAAATGGACATTGCTGCTAGAAGGACAGAAGGACATACTGAAGAGAAGTATGAAGAATTTAGTGAAGCAAGTGAGACAGCTCAATTTGTACTGGAAGGAAGTAAGGGAAAGTGTAAAGGAGGTGTTAGAAAACAGGATGATGATTCAAAGGAGAGTACTGATGGAAAGGAAGAAAAAAAATTTGAAGAACAGAAGGAAGACAAAGGCGTTTGTTCACCAAAGATTGAAAATCATGATGTTAAAAAGACAGATGTAAAGGAGGAGTGTGATTTGAAGGACCGGATTAAAACAGAGGATATGGTTAAGGTGGAATGTATGGAAGAAGGGGAGTGTGTGACCATGGAACACCGGCAAGTGGGAGGTGTCAGTGGAATGGGGGAACTTGAGGATATCAAAATTAAAGAGGAAGATCTTATCATGGAGAACAGGGCCAACAGTACATTTGCAAGTGTGGCATCATCCTTAGAGGGAAGTTTTGAAGGCTTTGAAAATTGTATGAACAATGAGAATTGCAGAGCCATGGATGTTAGCCAAGAGAGCAGTGCGGGAGATTCAGACTCTCCTCAGGAAGTTTCCCAAGGAGATAACAGAGTTGTAGATCTAATGCCATCGCTGCTCGGAAGTTCCTTATCACCACAGCAGGTTGGCAGAGACAGTGGGAGTGGTTACACATCAGGTGCCAGACAACACCCACAAAAAGAAAGTTTATCACCAACGTGGCAGAGTGAGAGAGAGGGGAAGGATGGAAGAACAGCACAAGCACAAAAACAACCCCAACATAAAAGTTCTTCATCACTGGAAGGTGGCACAGACAGTGAAGGTGGAGGGACATCAGAAGACAGGCACCCACAGTGCATACGTTCCACATCATCACAGCAAGGAACTAGAGAGAGGGGGAGTGGATTGACACTGAAAACTAAACTGCAGCAACAATACAGAGGTTCTTCTTCAACTCAAGAAGGTGGTGGAAACAGTGGGGGAGGAGAGGAACCAAAGCAGATATCACACAGACAGCAGTCATCACCGGTCTTGTCTAAGTCACAGTTACATTCTCCGGTCATTGTCAAAACAAACCCCAGCCATCAGCAGGATGAGGAAGCAGCCAAGATGGAGGACTTGCTGGAACTTGACCTTTGGCCGAGTTGCAGCCCAGAAAATAGTGTGGATAGTGCATGCCAAACCTCACCTGATGAGGAGAGCCATTGGTGCCATAATAACAGTACAGTGGAAAAAGAGGCACCCATACCCTGGGAACTGAAGAAACTTGATTGTCACAGTAGCCAGCCAGACAAAAACAAACCACCAGTAAAGACAGAACCAGAATACAAGGAGAGTAAATTGAATCTCAAAAACCTTCCAAAATTAACCAAGATTTCTTCCATGTCTGCACATGAGAGGCAGCGTTTGTTGGACCCCAGACTGCGACCGTCTGCAGCTGTACGATGCTCAACACAGTCATCAGGGGCAGATGTAAGTGCTGTTTCGGAGTCCTCATTAATGGGAGATGAGAAGACAATCCAGACATTGAAATCATCAGTCACGAGTCAGCAGAAATCTTGTGTAACTCCTTCCACATCGAGCAGACCTTTGGCCAGTGTCACAAGGAAGGCAGTTGATGAAAATGAATGGTTGTGTGTTGATTTACCACCTGCTGATTCACCCAGATCTCCAGATGGCATACCATATTCAGTGACTCGAATAGAACAGCCATGCACTGGTACTGGGAAGTGTTCATCAGTCATCCCTAGTCATTTTGCCACCACCTTCAGTAACCCTAAAGGTAGGGCATCATTGAAACCCAGTCTAAAATCTGAATCTCTGTTGCCTCCTAAGAAGGGTGTTTATTCCCCTGATACTGATCCCCAAACCTGGGTGCCTCAAGTGGAATGTAAGAGTATGGTTGCCATAGGAAAACAAGATGGAACACCCTTTGATCACCCATATAGAACTCCCTGTGTCAAAGCACCCACATCTGAGGCAGGGACACAACAGGGATCTGGGGTACTGTCTTCAGATGTCACCAGACCCATGTTAGTGTCGAAGAATGGATTGTCTGACATACAGAATCCTAAGTCATACTCTGCTGCAGTTTCTCTTGAGCCTTCCTTATCCAGCTCATCTCACCAAGGCCCATCATGTAGTACAAGTCAAGCCACAGTAACCAAGCCATCCAACCAGGCCCATTCAGTTCCAGGTCAAACAGCACCTGTACTGAAACCCAAACAGTCAATCCTTACTGTCCCATCTGTAAAGCCTGGTGACTCCAACACAAAGGTTGTCAGGCATGATGAGAATATAATTCGTGTCCAGACCATAAAAGTTCCAACGTCAGAGTCATCTGCTGTGCTGCCATCACAACCACCTTTTGTCGTTAAAGTTACAAAACAAAGCAAGAGTTCTGTACATGGAACAGCAGCCAATGAAAAGGCAAGAATTAAAGAAAATGACACAGAGTTAACTTTAAACAAGTCACAGTCACGAACGTCTTCAAACCGAGCCTTGTCAAAAGTGTCGGGCTCACCGTCAGTTACACATTCAGCATCGGATGTTAAACCAAATCCCTCTTCAGTGGCTGAAAGTTCTTCAGAAATTATTAAGAGTTGTAGTTCAAGTTGTCAGCAGAATGCAAATACAAAAGTAGGAGCAGCATTAAATTCATCCACAGATGGGGATGTAATCGTTGTCAGCTCGAAGGTTTTGAAGCCAGTTGCTCGAGAAGGACTTGGAATGTCTCTCTGTTCAATAAAGCCTAGCATAGCAAGAGAGATGGCAAAGACTAGCCAGAAGGAAAAGTCAAGGTTACCATGTCTTAGCCCTAAACAAACAGTAATTTCATCTTCATCATCATCATCATCATCATCTTTGTCATCATCATCATCATTATTATCATCGGCTTTATCATTGTCATCATCATCGCCGCACTCCAAACCTGCACATGAGCTTAATAAACCATCCACGTCAGATTACCTACAAGATAGATTAGAGCCAACGAAAACAGAACATTTGTCAGAAATCCCTCCACCTGTAGCAAACACTAGGAAAACTATACTACATTTTCAGTTAAATAAGTGTCCTAAAGGTGGAGTGGTTGGCAGAAGTGATGAAGGCATAAGCACTTTAGAAATAAAAGATGGTGAGGGGTCTGGATCCGGGTCAGTTGAAATGAAGCTGGATTCGAGAAAAAGAAGTAGAGATAATGTGGAGTCAGCAAGTGAAGGAACAGACTGTGCAAAGAAACTAAAGGCACAGGAAGAGTCATGTTCTCACCAGACAGCATTATCACACAAGCCTAGACTTGAGGATACAAACAAAACAGAAGCAGTAGAAACTCATAAAGATTCTCTGACACCTGTAACTGTTGAATATTCTCCAAGTTGTAGCTTTGGTTCGGGGGATAGTGAAGTGGAGAGGGACACTCGCACTAAATCCACCTGCGACCAGAAACAGAGCAGCACAGATTATGGAACAAAGAATAAGAAAAAGGTCATGCACAAGCACCTCTGGAAGTATGTACTCTCTGCCAATGCCTCAAATAAATCCAAAAAGCAAGCCCTGAAAGGAGACAGCGATGGCAAATTGCACCCCAAAAATGTTGTTGCAAAATCTAATAAAGAACTTGGGGCCAGGGCAGATAAGCCTGACACACAGTGCAAAGAATCCAGACCAGGCACCCGCAAACCTGCCTTAGAGATGTGTGAATTCAGTCCTTCCTTATTTACATCAGAGTCTGATGTGGATATCCCTCCAGCAGCACCCACAGTATCAGAATCTAGTGTGTCCAAACCTCTCTCAGACTCCAGGACAGTTGAAACTGCCCCTACCTTGTTTACTTCGGAAACAAGCAGGAATAGGGATGTCCCACTCATAACAGACAAAAGAAACAGAAGCAGTAAGAATAAACCATTTGACAAAAAGCGCACCATAGTTTCCGGTGGCCAACAAACCCGAGAAGCAGACACCAATAAGGACCCCACCACACCAAACCCAATGGTAAACTACGCCAAGCTGACTTCACCGACATACCAGAGTCTGAGCAAGAAGTCTCATTGTACCCCACCCAAGAGGGTGAAGTCAGTCATGTATGTGTATCGGGAGACTGCACACGGTCGTGCCATTGTAGCAATACCTGCAGATAGTGCCACTGAAGAGGATAAGTGCAGGAGAGTGGAAAAAGCTGGTGGATTTTACAAAAGCAGTGAAGCTAGCAAATCTAGGGAGGTGAACAAAACCAGTGAAGTGGAGAAAAATAGTGAGGTTGTGAGTTGTACTGATCAAGTGTCCAAGACAAGAGACACAACCCTCTGTGAGACAGACGTTGTCCGCGACCCAACAACTTTTGGTGACCTCAGTTACGACTACGACCTAAACTGATGCGTTGCAAACATCACGTCCAGTGAAATATTCATGCTTCGTAGTAGATTTGTTCATTGATAATTTGGCAGCCAATTACAAGTGTACTGGCATATGAGGGAGAGTGGTGTGTCAGATGGGTGATTGTTGCTGAGTAGGGACAGACATGCATGGAGGCCCTTTTATCAGCACCATTTTTCACAGAGTGCAACATCTAGAAATAAGTGACATAGGAAGAAATTATGCCTATGTTTGGAAGATGTTGGTAACGTAGAGGGAGTTTAGGTTGGACCAAAACTTGTATCCTCACAGTAAAGTTTTGTTATGCGGGTCTGTGTGGTTAGTACTTTTCAAGCATTTTATTTCAACTATTACCCCCCTCCACCCCCCTGACTGAGAGTGAGTCATACGAGTCTAACTTACTTAATTCAGTGAAGTGTTGAAATGGACTCATGTGATCACAGGAAGACATTATAATTCTGGCTTACCTATACAGTAACACCCTTTATTCTGGCATCCCACTATAGCACTGTATTCTGGTGCTGATTCAATTCCATTTGTGTCTCTTCCTAAGTCATAAATAAACTGAGTGAGAGATACATTTAACCTCTTCAGTATGGTCATGGCTTGTATTCTCATTGATTAAGGAAGCTCCATGATACCTTTTCCTAAGTTTTTTATTTTGCTTATTATCCCATACAGTCCTGTTCGCTGGTGTATAAATCCTTCCAACATTGCCATACTCTGCATAAATAACAAACGGATATTAACCAGTCATATCCAAAAATAAATCACTAAGGAAGAGGTGTTAGGGAGCCACCTTAACCACCGAGATTATGGGTCCATGTCTTTTCATTTTAATCATGCTGCCACCAGACATTTAATCAGTTTGGAATGATCAGTAGTAGTGAAGGGGTTATAAAAGGCCATTTCTAACACCTTCATTTCAAAATACAGCGTACAGTATCGTAGCCTAAATTAAACACAGTGAAGATTTTGTTCCTATTATAAAACAATGATTTTTTTTTTCTCTTTTTTGTCAATTTCTATATCAGTGAAGAGGTGATTTTAACAGTACAACAGCTGGCTTATGTCTGTACGGAAAAGGCGGTTGTCAAGTTTCATTCGTAGCTGGCTTATGTCAGTCAGGAAAAGGCGGTTGTCAGGTTGCGTTCATTTGACGGCGAACTTCTTGAGATATCCATAATGTGTGTGTTCATACATTGTTTATATAGTGGACAGTGATAGGTATTTCGTAAGTCAACAAGATGCTTATTATAACATTATGCAGGTGTTTTTGTTTTGTTTTTTATTTTTATTTTTTCAAATTGTTTAGCTTATTACACACTCATTCGTTCATTATTCGTAACTCCATCAGCGCAAGATTTTTTTTTCTCTCTACAGTACCTTCACACGATTTTATGTACCCACCTTAGGCAAGATGTTTTTGAGCTGAAGGGGTTGGATGTAGCCTTCATTAACCCTTCACTCCCAGGACTCTTCTGCTCTGAGTATAACCATCTGGCTGCTGTAGGAATAACATATAAAAAAAGATTCATTAAAAAAAAAATGCTTGCAAGTTGAACGGGTTATTTCTGTAGCCAAACAAACCTCGGAAGGTGGCTTGATTATTATTACTATTATTATCATTATTATTATTATTATTATTATTATTATTATTATTATCATCAAACCTCGGAAAGTGGCATGATTATTATTACTATTATTATCATCATCATCATTATTATTATTATTATTATTATTATTATCATTATCATTATTATTATTATTATTATTATTATTATTATTATTATTATTTTTATTATTCCCTTCATCATCCACTTGATGCGCTGCTCTCAGGTGCTTGCCTTTTACTCTCTTCCTTTTTTCCTTCCTTCCTCTTCCATCTTTCTTTCCCTCATTCTTTCCTCTTCTTTCTATCTACTGATGACTCTACACTGAGTGACAAGCCAAATGGTTTCCTGTACACCAGGAAACCATTTACTATGCTGGGTGGTAACCATATAACCAAATTATGGCGCCTGGTGGTTTAGTGGGTGATTAAGGCACTCCAATCGGATTGAGCTGGTGTAGGTTTATATCCAAGGGGTGGTTGGGGTTTGTTGCTCACGTAATACCACTCAGGGATGAATGAGGCTGGTCACTCTCATCTTAAATGTCTGGACCAACTTGCCTAGCCCTGGGCTCCTACGCTTCTCATGGGGCAACACTGGCTTAGACTGTGATGATGACTATTATTATTATTATTATTATTGTTATTATTACTATTATTATTCCAGTATTATAATTACTGTCAATGTTTTATCGCTTGTAAAAAGAGCTGTATTCTCATGGGCTTACAAGATTCCCTAGCACTCATTTTTTAATTTATTCTGCACATGCTATAATGGTCCCCTGGATGTGTGTTCTTTTATTATTGACATTGTATGCTAAAATATACATAAAGAGAATTTTACCAGGAGATATCATCATCAGTTAGCCATGTGGTCCAGAATATAGCAGTTTTTCCAATACTTTACTAGGACAGTATAGTAATTCTTCATTTGACGTATTTTCACTCTATTTATTCAATTATCTCGACATTTTTCATACCATCATTCGTCATTGAGTGTCAGGATGTGTGATCAGGGTGTGCGGTGAAAGGTTAGGGTTGATATATAATCGCTGGTCTCTGTAGTTGTGTTTTGAACACAATACATACAGATACGTCCAGCCCCAAAATTAAGTTAATTTTGTTAAACATATTTAAAGACCGAAATATTTTTTCATATGGTAACTGTTGTGATGAGGAGGGGCAGAATGAGATGGTTTAGGCATGTAGAGAGGTTGGAAGATGAGAGTTGGGTGCAGAAAGTGAGAAGTGTGAACTTTGGGGGTAGGGTTGCGAGAAGCAGATTGAAAAAGACCTGGGACAGGGTCAATGAATGTGACCTCAGGGATAGGGGAATGAAATGGGAGGCTTCCAGAGATCGAGCAGTGTGTAGATCCACCATTAGGTGACCAAAACAATGCATGCAAGCGTGTTGGAGCCTTTATAAACAATAGAACACCATGATCTTTCCTGCTGGAACATAACTCTCACTTAAAGAGTTCACTTTACTCGGTAGTGTAGTTAGTAGGAACACATCAGAGTCAGGAGTAAAGTAATTGTAACTGATTGTGCTGTGCTGTGTGGGGAGAATGGGTAGTGAGACTGACTAGGAGAGTGTATGAGTAAGGTGGATGGGGGAGAAGGGTGGCGAAAGACCAAGGATGAGATTGGATGGGGTCAAGAGGTCTGTGAGTGAAGGTGTTGTGAGTTGGAGAAAGGGAAGCTTGATGGCGGAAGACAGAGTGACATGGAAGTGATTCACTTTTGACCACCCCTACCGGGATTAAGATATTTGATGAGACAGATAGATATTAAAGTTGGGGAAAGAGGTAAAGGTAATCTTTTTTTTTTTCTAATTACTGTTCAACAAATTACAGTATATGAGAGGGGGGGGGAGAAGAAAACCAGAACAGTGATAGTACAATGACTACTGTGCTGTATCATAAGCAGATATTAACCTCTTCAGTCTGATTACATATTTTATAAAAGGTACATTGTTCTTTCTATTTCCGTGTGATTATATTCACCGTAAGACAGACTTTGGATATTAGAGGAATTAGATACAGCCTTCATTAACCCCTTCACTGCTGGAGGTCTATCCTGAGTTGAATATAATCTTAACTAGATTGAAAGAGTAACGGGTAAGGAAGGTGTGCTGAGGTGCTGTTTAAGCCCACACGAATGCAGTTAAAAGTGACCCATACATAACCACTCAGTTTCTCTTCATCTGTTTGTCTGTCTATAGCCAGATGCCTTGATCCCAAATGGGGCAGCCACAAACAAATTGCCTCCATGTTGCCCTGTCCCTTGCCATTTTGCTGCCCTTCCCCAAACTTACACCCCCTATTTCATATACCTCTCTTCTCCATCCTTCCATCTCATCCTCAGTCTTCCTCATGCTCCCCCCTCCACTTCACTGTATTTCATCCTTACAGTATTCCGGTGCTCCATTAAGCCATCCTTATGCCACTTCATTTAATCCTTTCGGTACTCTAGTTTTTCTTTACATCATCCTTCAAGCACTGTACATCATCCTTACAATATTCTGCCATTCCTTTCCTTCATCCCTGTATTCTAATTTTCCATTACTCCATCCTTATTCTGTGGCATTCCATCCTTCATCCCTTCATCACGTCATTTCATCCTCACAGTATTCTTGAATTCCTTTACCCCATCCCTGTGGCTCCTCCAGAACTGAATAATGTGGGTATGTTATGGATGTATCTGTTGCATTTTGAATGAACCACTGTGCAATAAAATAATGAGCCGTAAAGTTATGTCCGTTACGAGAAAGAGAAAGGATTGTTAAAAAAAATTTAACACTATACTCCACCCTCATGGCCATACACTGGCATCATTCCTTAAATGCTGAGATGTAACAGGAGATTAACAGACAGTGTGAACCATGAAGATGTGCATGTGGACACAGAGCCATAGTATTGTCTAATTCTTCCATTGAACACTGAAAACTAAGCTGCAAAAGGCTGAGTCTCTGCCAGGTTGAGATATGGTTAGCAGAGCCATTTTAACGCAGGGTCATTACTTGGCCAAGTACGGTATTTTGTTAAGTCGTAAATATGACCATTGTATTATATGTCTACTCAGACTTTTATTCGCTTGACAGTTGTGTACATGCAGTCTTTTTTTTTATTTCAGAGTCTATAATGCTTGCTTAAAATTGGCTATTTTTGCCATCACGTGTTATTTATGCACTGCAGGTAGTGATGTCATTTCTTAGCCAGCAAGGCAGCAAAGAAGTGACATCACAACTGCATTCACCACTCAGTGCCAGGGACCCTGAGACTTGTTTCTTTCCCATCTCCTTTTGTCAGATTTTATTTCATGTTCTACGATTTGCTGTCCTCAGCACTGTCATATTGTTAGGGGCTTTCAAAACTTGCAAGAGTTTCATTTCACTCCTAAGACAGTTTGTATTTTATTGGCCCACCGGTTCATTTAGCAGGAGAATATTAGGGTTCTTTTCCACACTTCTTTCTCGAACAACATTTATTTCCATTTTGTCGTCAGTAAAGTGAGGTTTTGTTGTACAGTGATCAGCAGTAGTAATTATGATTGTTGATGAGTGCTGTAGGTTGTATTTTTGAATGTGTGATGATGATGAGCATTGTTTGTTGACATGATGAGAGCTGTATGTTGGTGTGATGTTTGAAGATGGTGTTACTGGCAAGCTTTGGGGTAGCTGTCGTGTTTTTGTGTTTACAGAATCTCTCTAATTTTATCTGTGTATGTATATGGATAGGTTAAAGTGTGCAACATCAAGCCGATAGGACTTTTTAATATACAGTAACTGTGTATAAGAAATACATGGCATGAAAGTTCAGAAGGTAGAGTGAATGGAAGTGAGGCTGACTGCAGTGTGATAAGATGAGGAAGGGCAGGACAGAAGGTTGGAGTTGGGAAGTACATGAGAGAGGGAGGGTTGGGCTGGTTGGAAAGCATAATGATCCAGAGTAATAGAGAGGCATGGAGGCACTTCATGTCACAACCATGGTGGATGGACTGTAGGGTTAGGCATATGACAGTTTGGTGTATGTATAAAATACACATTTAAATGAAGAACAGAGCTGTGCATTTTTATTATATAAGAATACAATCAACTTAAGATTTATCATTACCCTTTTGCTTAATAAAATAGGACCTCAAGGAGTTTAATCTTCAGTGATAGTGAGAATAATCAAAATACTGTTGTCCATTGATGAAGTGAAGGGTGAAATAACAAGAAGCACACGGGTAAGAATAATACATTAAGAGGTAGTCAAATATTACCCCCATCAAGGTGCAGGAACCTGAGGCTTGATTAATGATACTGATGATGACAGATGTAATGATGGAGGTAGGGAAGTGAGAGGGTACTCCATCCATCATCCAGTCATATGCCGTCCCATGAGGGTACATAGGAGTCCGGGGCTAGGCAAGTTGGTCCTGACTTGTAAGATGAAAAGTACTGCACATGGATAATAGGATAAAGAGATGACAGATGGCCACATGCTTAACCACTTGATTTGGGGTGACCCTTTTTTTGCTACCAAATGGTTTTATTCATCTTAGGAAAGGCCTCTTACATTGAAGGATAATTAACTCTTGCTGGAACATCCTCAGATGTGCTCATTTTCCCTTTTTATTCCCATTTTCGTTAACTCTGTTATACACTTCAGTTTGTTGACTGGCTCAGTGAACGGCAAGATTGGCCTGCTGTACCTTTGTTAGCTTTGAGAAACCCTCTGATGTCCAGTACTGCCTTTTTTTTTTTTTTTTTTTTTCCACCCCCACTGCAAAATGATTGAAAACGGCAGAAGAAAATCATTAGAAATAAGAATGAAAAATACTGTACATTCTTGGTCATTCTTGGATTCAGTGGGTTGAAAATCCATTAGCACTGATACTGTGAGGTGATCAGCAGTTTCCCCCCATGCTACAGTTCTAAATGTATGGAAAACCTTATGGTATATTCCAACACATCCCTGGCATGTAGTGAGGACTCCATGTAGTAGAACAGACCAAGTTACCCCTCAGCATCACAGTAAATTCATCTTCTCCCTGAAATCTACTTGAGTGTCTGGCCTGTCCAAGTCTTGACGTGCTGCTTGTGTTTATATATACAACTTGTGCTGTCCAGGTGTACAGTGCTTATGTAATTTGCTTTTTTTATTAGTAGGTTACCTTTAATAAAGTTACTATGGTATTCTCTGTGTTTAGTTGTGAATACCCTTGGCATAATTGATTCCATAACATCTACACTCACTTTCCCACAGTCATACTGCATTTTCTTTCCATGAGTTGACTCGAATCTAGGAACTACCATCATCATCATCAGCAGCTGCAGCAGCATTCTGACTTTCTTTCACCCTTTAAAGATTGGATGACATAGGATCTAAAAACAAGGAAAGAGAAAGTATGAAACTGGGGAAACTACCAACAGTATGCTCAGCGACATGATCAGTCATTCACACATTATTTTAAGTCGTTGAATCCTGGCTTCACTTCACAAGCCTAATCATCTGCTCTTACATTAGTTACAGTGTGTAGTATTTTCTTTGAGAGGAAGGATGGGACTGGAATGTATTGGTGTTGTCATGAGGAGGGATAGGTTGACATGGTTTGGGCATGTGGTGAGGATGGAAGATGACAATTGGGTGTGGAAGGCGAGGAATGTGAATGTCGGGGGTAGGGTTGCGAAAGGCAGACCGAAAAAGACCTGGGATGAGGTCATACGGTGTAACCTCGGGGATAAGGGACTAAATAGGAGGGTTGTCAGAGATGAAGTAGTGTGGAGAGCCACTTATCAAGTGACAAGGCCAACGTATGCAAGCATGTTGGAGCCTTTGTAAATGATACAATGTATCCATTTCACACACAGCTGCAGGATTGTCATCCTGTTGACTATCAGATTGAAAAAAGGCTGCCAAACCCCTGTTATGTGTTTCTGTGCATGTACTGTAATTCATATACAGTAACTAACTAGTTCCTGAGACAGTCAGGATTGAGGGGACTTGAATGATGATTGAATAGGTGTATGGCCCATTTTGTGAGGCATGCTGTTGATTAGTTCTCCCTCTGTTGCATTTTCTCTTCCTTTTCTTTCTCACCCTACCCTCAAACCGTCTTTGGGTTGGGAAAAAGAGATCAAGATGATGATGATAATGTATTTCTCAAGATTGTAACCAAGTTCCAGGGTCAGCAACAACTTCAACAAGTCTGTAGCAGTTGTCTGTTGTCAGGAATTGTTTTTCCTGTTTTTTTTCACCTACTCTAGATGGGTTGTAAGTTTTGTTGTTGAGTAGCCCTGGTCTGTGGCTGATCAGACCCATCAACTGCAGGCAGGTAGCCATCCCTGGAGGTTTGTCCAATGCAGTGTACTGATGATCCCTGGTAGTGAACTGATGATAACAGTGATGGTGATGGTGGTGACAATGATATATGACATTCAGTAACCATATTTACAAACCTCTGTACTTATATACGGGATTACAGTACGTATCAATTCTATGGTCATCATTCATGTAACCTTCATACCACGTAACTAAATAATGGGGCGATGTGGAGCCCTTGTTAACTGGGTGGAATGACATGTGCAGTGTCCATCCAGGAACCAGACCTGCTCAATTCCCTGCACCTTGCTGTAGGGAGGCACTGTCAACCACAAGAGAATATCAGTTCTCTGCACAGGATGGCCCTGCAGGTACAGTTGCTTGCTTGCAATTGGCGGGTCTGCTTGGCCAGGCAGATGGGGATACTCAACTGCTGCAACTACTGCTGTAACTGTAAAGAGATCCCTGTGTTACAATGCAGTGGTGTCATTTGATGCAGGCCCCTGTAGCAAAGCTGGGCAGAGGTAGATGCATTTGGAATATTAAACCCTTTCCGTTTTGTCACAAACCATCAATGTTTTCAATCTAGGGATAGTCTCCTAGTAGTGAATGGATTAGTGAAGGCTGTATCTAACCCCACCAGCCTCCAGTACAGAAGTCCATCTTGAGGTGAACAAAATCATTTGAGGATAGGAAGAATAAGATATAACAGCATGCCAAATTTAAGGGGTTATAAAGGAATGTGCCTTGATGGTTTGAACTCCCTGAATGCAAAGAACTTTAAATTAATAATGTACAAAACCGCCCTGCTCATCCTGAAAATCTCCACATAGGGTAGCCTGACAGAAGAGCCTCTGTAGTTATCTCTTAATATATCTCATCTTTCAAGAACACTTTCCCCCAAATTAACTCTTATTCATAAATTGATTGTTAATGAACTGATATTTATTAATTGATTTGGCTCATAATAAACTGACTTACCTGGATCCTTCTTCATACTAAGCTTATTTATACACAGCTGTGATGTATTATTTCTGTATTTCATCTTTAGTTAACCCTTTGTTGTGTTTGCAGGGTGAGGATGTGGTGGTACCCCCAGAGCACCGTTGTGTCAAGTGTTTGCGTCGGTTCTCCACGCTGGCTGCACTCATCTCCCATGGCAAATTCTGCTCCCTGATGCGGATGAAGCCCGACATCCTTCCCAAGATCCCGCTCAGCTCCCGCCTGTGCTCGGAAACTCCAGAGAAGAAGATTGCCATTCAGATCCGCAAGGACTACAAGAAGACCATGACCCCAAATACTGCCAATAATCTGTCCAACAGCCACTGCGATGACGGCATGCAGGGTCAGCACTCAGAGACCAAGGTCCCTCGTGTCAAGAAGGAACAACAGGAGGACGAACTAATGAGAAAAATGGATACAATGATAAGCCAGTTGTGTAACTTCAAGACCCTCAAGTGCATCCCTTGTGACAGGCGATACCGCTCCTCGGCCATACTGCGGCGACACATGAGCGCCCACTTCAACATGACGAGGTACAAGTGTCGTCTCTGTCCGTTCCGCAGCTACAACCGGTACGAATGTATTGGCCACGGCATCAGCAACCACCAGGCCACCGAGGACACGGCAGGAGATCTCATCATTGAAGAATTTAAGGTTGGGCAAATGAGATACCACTTGTGTTCTGAAGAGAATGCTTCTGTGGACTCAGTGGAGGTGAATGATGTGAGTAACACCCCAGAGAAAACAAGTCAGACGTTGGAAGAGTCAGGTGAAACTAAAGCCATCCAAACATCCAGCAGTAGCTCATCTACCAGTAAAAATGTTGGTGGTGGAGAGAAAAACACATCATTGTTTTCAGAAGAGTCTACCTGCAAGTCCAATGCCAAAGAAAGCACCGCTGAGATTAAGGAGGAGAATGATAATTCAGAGACTGCCAGGAGTGGTGAACATGATGTAAAACAAGAGCCTGTGAGTGGCACAGACATAGATGGCAGAGAATTATCAGCTGAGAAGCCTGACAACATATCAATACATTGTATTAAACCTGAGGGCAGTACACTGGAAGCATTGGAGGAAGCTGGTCAACTAAATGGTTGTCCCAAAGATCCCCTCAGTGTTAAACAGGAAACAGTGCAAAGCGCCATTTGTACAGTAGAACCCGAGGTGAAGACTAACCTGTCTCCAGACACCTGTACCTCAGAGAACACCAAGATGCCTGAGGTAGTGAAACAGTATCCCTTGAGAGGCTATGGTGACTCCTCCACCTTTAAGAACCAGTGTGTTGAAGACAGAGATGAAGGGAAGTGCGAGCGGCCACACAGATTACGTAGGAGCCTGGAACAAAAGGACTTCATATATGAAGGTAAGAATGTGAGCTTTAATAAAAGTGATAAGCCTGAAGACCAGTCTCCTCTATCAAGTGTGAAAAAGAAACAGCTGAAGGCATCAGACAAAGCTGTAAGTAGGAGAAAGAATTCATATCAAAAGTCTGACCTGCCTTCTAAAAGAATAAAAACAGAAGATGCCATGACAGCATATGATTCCTGCAATGGCAGCTCTCAAGTGGAAAGTCCCAGTAGGAGTAAAATTTCCATCATGACCCCTGCAGACAGCAAGGACACAGACCAGTCACTGACAGACAGTCAAAAGGAGAAGCTGTTTAAATCACAGCTAGTTGTAAAGTGTGAACCTCTTGTCTTGAGTGAAAACGGGTCAAGGCAAAGCCCTGCAGTGAAGCACATGGATGATGAGGAAGGCAGAGATGTAGAGAGCCCACTGGATGTTGTCTCTAAGAATGGACAGGGTGATGATCATAATGTAATAGACACTAAGGTGCCTCAGATTAAGAAGGAAAGTGAATATCCGTTGGAAAATTCTAACTTCAAGAGCCGAACAAAGTTGAATAAAGAGAGGGAGGAAAAATCCAAAACTAAACTGAGAAGAAGCAAAGAGAGAGAAGAGAGGTTTGAAAGTGTTAAGGCAGTGAGTGGGGATGGTGATGAGTCCAAGCTAGAAAATTGTGATCATCTGACGTGGGAGATGGGGAATGAAAACCTAACTCAGGATCTTTGCTCAAAGGATCCCAAACCAGTTGTAAAGAAGACTGTTTTTAATGAAACAAAAACTGAATAATTTTAAACTTTTATCACTTTTTAGGAACTGTCCTTTATTTTAATAGTCAAGAAAGAATATTTTATTTTTCATGAAATGAAAAAGAATTATATGTAATCATGTTTTTACCACTCTGTTCACAAACATTGCTACCTGAAAATTAACAGTTATCTGAATTTTTATATAACTGCAGTGATTTTTTTTTTGCACCAAAAGTATTGAGCATCAAATTTTAATTTGACATTTAGATACGCAGAGTAGATGTATGATTATCCAGACTGGTTGTTCCAAAGGCTTATCAGGCACTTGTCACATGTACAATATTGTCACTCCTGTATCCACACTATGTACATTATAACTTATAGATTACCCTTGGCCCCAAGCACCTCACAAGGGCTAGTGTGGGACAACAATTGTATGTAAATTTTCAGTCTTTATTTTATAGCAAATAATATTCCTTGTGTGAGTGCTTGTGGTATTTAAAAACATGAAAAAAAGAGGACTTGGAGTACTGCCACAGTGTCTGGGGTTGCTCCTCCATTATATAAATAACCCATAATGCCTTGGGAACAATTCAAAATGGATAATTGGATTTCTGCTTTACGTAACATGTACGATACAGCCTGTGAAACCACAGGATCAGTTTTGGAGAACTTTTATACATGTTATGGAGAGAAAATGTTATGTAACTACTGAGAAGCATAGTTAATTTATTTTTGACTAATAATATACTCATTTCTTCCTTGTTTAGTTGTATTAATACAGTTGCTCCCCTATTTACAGATTTAATTGGATCTGAGAGTTGGTTTGTAGCTTGAAAAGTTCGTAGGTGAAAGTCACATACCTGAGCATATGCGTACAAATGATTAGTCATTATCAACACAGGTAGAAACTGAAATATTGTTGCACTAGTTGCTTTAAGTAAGTTTGATCATTAGTACCATAATCATTTAGTTTTAATATGTATTGTTTACAGTATTTTACATATGCCACTGAGAACATAACTCATTTAATGCTTTCATATCTCCAAAAGTTTGTAAATTGAAGTTTAGTAATTAAGGGAGCAACTGTGTGCACTCGAGACCTGTCAGCCCGTATTCTTGTCAAATTAGGTGTCTTTGTACCACCTTTTCCTTAACCAGTTATGTGGCAGACTATCCATTGATATTCCTTTATGCTGTTTTTATCTTTTTACTTTCAACATAGATTTCACAAATAACATACATGAGACTATTAACTTGCCACGTGCTGAAACGAACTTGTAAAGAAGAGGTGGTAGGGAGCCTCCTTAGACGATAAGACAAGGGGCCGTAGTGACAGACAGAACAGTTGCCGTGTTGGTCCTACAGCCATTGCTTCACAGGGGCTGGTGATGTGCGTCCCAGTGAGTGCAAACCTGCCAGACCTACACTGAGTCTCTGGCATGTATTCTTGTTGATAGTGGGGCTTTCTGTCACCTCTTCCTTACTGTACAGCAGTTGGTTTGTTTTTGATGGTATTGGGTCACTCCCACAATCTGAAAAATTTATTGTGGTTGCATGATATTCACTAAGCCTTGGTTATGAGATACAAATGTGTCTCCCTGGTTACTAGTCAAATCAAGTCTCCACTCTGACTATGTACTTGGCCATCAAGTGGGCTGAAAGGGGTTAGGGATCTTTGTCATGTTAGAGCAAACATGCTGTAGGTTATTTTCCAGTGTTGCACATTCTTCTCATGTAAATTATCAATGCACCATGTAACTACAAGCAAAATTTGTAAACACCTCTGCTGATTTTGCAAGTGGCAAGTATTACATGTAGTGGAAATGTTGGGTGGCAGAGAGAGAGAGGTTACAGCTTCAGTTCTTGCTTTTCTCTAATGTTTCAGACTACACAGAACCCAGCTTCAGAGAGATTGGGTTGTGTGTAGCCTGAAACGTGAGAGAAATTTTATAAAGAATTCAAGCTCCAACCTCTCTCTCTCTCCCTCCCACCCAACATTTTCACTTGTCACAGTGGACCATCTACATTGCATAAACAACTCCTTCCTTGCATCTTCCTCGCCCATTCATGCCCAGTCGTACACATTTCACACCCTCCCACTCAAGTATTTATATGTGATAGCAGTATAAAGCATGTAACAAAATGGTATGAGAAGGAAGGGTACTCTGTGTGGGTGTGAGAGGATGAGAAATAGGGAGGGGAGGTCAAAATGTTGGCAGAAAATTGTTGATCAACCTTGCTTGTGGCTGTGCATTGATATTAAAAACAGAAGTAGGATAAGAAGGAATATGAAGGCCTATTAAGATGCTAGAAAGACTCCTGATCTATGAAGAATACCGCCAGTGTGCTAGAAACTACATGTCAGGAAGATGAGTGAGTGGATATATGGCCATTTCACCAACCACTCTGTTCAAAGCTTCTCTACTTTTGTTTCCTTTCCCTGTTGCTGGATCCTCTTCATCCCATGGAAATAGCGGAAAATTAAGTTAGGATGATGGTGACCGAGAATGAGATGGAGGGTTGGGGGTAAAGAGGTATATGAGAGAGGGGGTGTAAGTTGAGGGGAGGACAGTGAATCAGCAGGGGACAGGACAACATGGAAGTGATTTTTGTGAGCACCTCTTATGGGATTAAGGCGTCTGGCTATAGATAGACGGAGACACACTACATCATCCTAGAGCTGTTTTCCATGTTCACAAAGGGATAGGGAGATGTAGGGGATATACACCTTTGTCATCATGTACTGTATATAGAACATTGACTCACTCACTGTTCTGTAACTCCGTCTCAGCTAAGTAAAACCATCGGGCATTAGCTTGATCACTAGACTAATCCCAGCCTTGAGAGGTTAATTATATGACAAGGAAGTCAAAGTTCCAGCAGCCTCTCTCTTGCGGTGCTGGCAGCGCTACAAGGCTGCTTGCACCACAAGTGTTGGGCGTTAGGGTTGTATTCCACTACAAGGAGGGGGAGGTTACCAGTTCCACCTTACTCTTGCAGCCTTTACAACATGTACTATAAGGATTGGAAGGATATATCAGCCAGCCACTGTCTTTGAGGTTTCACATGTCTGTACATTTACCCTTTGAAATAATGTGTTAAATGACAGACTAAAAATCCCATCATAATGAGACTAAATATGTTAAAAAATTGTGTACTAGGTTAGAGGAGTGCTTAAACAACCAATTTTAGTTGAGTCTCCCTTATGGCTCAGAAGGCCTTATTTTGTTGCTAGTATTTTTTCAGATCACTAGGAATGTGACTTTAGCCCCAAATCTGGTAACTCTACATAGCATATTTAGCACCAGTGCATATATTATCTCGATATCATATCTGGTTTATTTGTAGTTATCCCAATTCACATTTTTGTTTTCGTATATGACATTTGTTCATAGTTTGTGCAACATACTGTACAGTGTAGTAAAAAAAGATGGTTTATTTGTATTTACCCAGCAGGGATGTCTGTAGTAAAACTGCTAAGATAGATATGCTGGAAAGTGGTGTCAAGTGCCAGTAGGATTATGGACAGCTCAAGTGCTATAGACGCCTCAAGACATTTATTTTAATCATTGCCCTCAGTTTTATTGTATTCCAAATTCCCATTTTACAGTCGGACATGTAGGACCCCCAACATTAGACAGGGAAACAGAAAAGTAGAAACTGTCAGTCAGTGAAATGTGCCATACATCCACCACCATCATTCAAGCCTTCAGACTTCCTGGCTTCATCCTACTGACTAGAGCCCATATTCTCATTCAGTAAAGAGGAAATTTAGCACCTCATCCTTAGTGATTTATTTTTGTATCCTGTTGGGTAATATTATTTTATACATTATGTACGCAGAGATTGGCCAAATTAGAATTATTTAAGCAACTTAAAAGATGATATTTACATATAATAAGCAAAATAAATCATTAAGGAAGAGGTGTTAGTAACCTTCCTGACCGTACAAGAATACTGTCCCGTGTCCTACACCTGTACCTTCATCTCATCGTTACTTTTGTTAGGAACTGTTTTATAATGGCTAATAGGACTGCTGCGATACAGGGTGGGTTAAGATAGTACACATGCATAAAATAACTTGGCCTATGTTCCCAAAGTGCAGAACACTCATGGTCTGTGCATTGTGTTGCCATTATGTACTGTTCACTCCTGAGTATTTTTTTCAGTTATCTACAAGTTACTATTGTCTTGAAGCTGGTGAAATGGAAGTATAACAGATTAAGGAGTATGTACTTCAGATAATATGTAGACTGCCTAAGTATTTATGATGGAAAGCTTAATTTTGTTACTCATAATATGCATAGCAGGACCATGTACACACGTGGCAGTGTGATCTAGTACATAATCATACACATATGCAGACTAAGAGGAATATTGGTCCTGAGATTATAAAATGTCTCCCCATCCAACACATACACACAAACACACATGCACATGTACACACACAGTTTCACTGACGAAGTGGTTACTGTCCCCCTTGAGCAAGGGGATGGGTGTGTGCGTGTGTGAAGGTAACAGCCTTGCCGTCAGGCCAGACCATATGAGCTCTCAGCTCTCCTCCAGGAAGGGTAAAAAGCTGACGATCATGACTACCACGTGATCCTGACCGACCTGGTGAATCACACACATTTACACTGAATTGAAAGAAATGTATGATAAAATAGTAGCACAAGATGGGGCATTACAAGTCTTATCAAAGTAGCCACACACACACACACACACACACACACACACACACACACACACACACACACACACACACACACACACACACACACACACACACACACCCATATCCACATGACGGCTGTAGAATCAAGGTGGCCATGTCCCATCCAACGTCCTTGGAGGTCTCGTAATTCATGCCACAGTTATGTATGAGGGAACTGCCTGTGATTAGCGTAGCACGTAGTAATTTATATTCTACCACTGTACGTCAAGTTTGGGGGGACCTGTGCCTCGATTCACAAATTTAACATCAATTCCCTCTGATAACTCCAATTTGTTTTGTCTCGAAGAATTAGACATGGAAAGAGTTGTCATTTAATTTCCTTCATGTTCTGTGCAAAACAAACCATGGAGTGAGATTATCCTGTAACCAAGATTTGCTTTGATTGTATTTGTGTTGTGATGAGAACGGGTAGATTGATATGGGTTGGACATAATGAGAGAACGGAGGATGACAACTGGGTGCAGGGGGTGAGAAGTGTGAATGTTTAGGGTGGAGTTGCCAGAGGTAGACTGAAAAAGACCTGAAATGAAGTCATACAATGTTACCCCAGGGTAAGGGACTGAACAGAGAGGCTGCTAGGGATCAAGCAATGTGGAGAGCTGCCATTAGGTGACTAAGGCCAATGCATGCATGTTGGAGTCCAAATAAAGGAAACAGAAACAAAACGAGGAAGAACAGTGAGAGGAGAATGAATAATGTTCGTTTGTTCCCCATGATGAAACAAACCTGAGTTATGAGAGGGAAATGATTGTAAAGTTAGGACGTGAATCTGGACCCTGTGCACCAAGTTCTCATTGTAAGTCACACTTATTTTATTTATTTTTTTACTTTATTTGCTCCAAGACCATGTTCAAAAAAGAAAAAAGTTTAAGTTTCATTGCCACTTTTAATGCTGATTTGCCAGTTTCCCCAATTTATAGTCTTCATTTTATGGAAAGAGTAATATTTTTGAATGTTTGACATACACTGGGGACTGCCTGTACTGTACTGTATATACCTCAGCCTTTCAGAGGTTTCCATGAAATTTTAACCCCTTCACCCCAAAGATGTCGTTTATTTCTGACTTTTACAGGCTGTCCTCGTTTAAAGTTGTTTTACTCAAAGTCCTTTCATTATTATGCTGCACGTGGATGAATGTCTGTTCTTTATTTAAAGTTGCTAATGATTATAGAAGAGTTTTGAAATCAGAAATGGGCATTCAGTATTTTGTTTTTTTTTAAAGCTGTAAATCACTAGCTTATGCCCTGGACTTCGGGCGAGGACTGACTGTATCCTTGCCACCCTCATATGCTTTTTTTCTGTCAGTTGAGGGGACATGACTGGTAGTGAGTGGGTTTAATTCCTTCAGTCTGGTGGTGCATTTCTGATTTTATGTATCCCATTTTGAGTCATTTCCAGTTCAGGGAGAGAGTGTTGGTTGTGAAGGGGTTAATGGAGAATGTGTCCAACCCTTGCATGCTAATTTTCAAAATCTTATGCTAAATTTCAAAATCTTATGATAAATCACTCAAAATGTTGTGCTAGCTCTTGCAAAATTTTATGCCAAATCTCCCAGAGTCATGTTAAATCTCACAAAATCTTATGGAAAATCTCCCAGAATTTTATGCTAAATCTCTCAAAAGTCTTAGGCCAAATCACCTATAATCTTAATAATAAATCTTTCAAAATCATATGCTAAAGCTCTAAAATATTATGCAGAGTCTCTCAGAATCGTATGCTAAATTTCTCAAAATCATATGCTAAATCTCAAAGTTTTATGCTAAATTTCACAAAATCATATGCTCAATCCTATGCTAAATCACCCAGAATCTTATGGTAAATCTCTCAAAATATTATGCTAACACCCAAATTTTATGCTAAATTTATCAGAACTTTTCTAAATCTCTCAAAGCATATGCCAGATCTTATTACAATCTTCTTATAATGATGAGGTAGTAAGGAAAAGATAACATACTCAGGCAGAAGGGCTTAAAGCTGTCTCTAACCCCTTCCAGTTCATAAAGCATCTTTTGTACTGAATAAAATCATTTTGCTGGTGGCAAGACAGGAATATAAAGGACGTCATCACTGTGAAGGCGTTGAGAATTGTTCTTGGGCGTATGGACATTTTCATTACAGTCATGAGTATTTGTTGTTATTGGAATTTTACTCATGCCTAAAGTACAATTTATGTATGAAATGTATATTTGAAGTACTGTATTCTGTACTGTACATGGAATTGCAGTTTAAAAATAAAAGATTAATGTTACTTTTACACATTTTGAGTAACATTGTTTTAATAACATACATCACGTATCCTTGTAACTGGTCATCATCATCATCGTAATCATCATCATTCATACCACCCATTTTCTCCACCCATGGGTGAGGTGGGTTCCAGAAAGCAAGGGAAAAAACATATATGATAGGAAAACTAATAACAGTGATAGGTGGTGGCAACCATCATCCACTCACTTGATGTAGAGCTGCCTACTTCTTCCGTCACCTTTATCATTTTTCTTCTCTCTGCCCTCCTCTCTTCTTATTTCTCCTATCTTTCATCACTTTTTATTACCCTTCTTTCCTTTTCAGGTGGCTGTACATTGACAAGCCTAGTGGTTTCCTGTAAGCCAGGAAACCATCTACAATGCTGGGTGGTAACCATGTAACCAAGCCATACTTGTTCCCTGTGTGTCAGCACATGGGTTGGCGGAGGGTTAGTGCCCCTCCCTGTAAAACAAATAACTCAAAGACAAATGGCCACCCTTTATGGGATTATGGTGTCAGGCTATAAGTAGATAGATAGACAGAAAACTAATAAGCAAAACATCCAGTGAAATGGGACACACACAAATATGCTCACTTGATGTAATGCTATCCTCAGAGTGTGTGTGTGTGTGTGTGTGTGTGTGTGTGTGTGTGTGTGTGTGTGTGTGTGTGTGTGTGTGTGTGTGTGTGTGTGTGTGTGTGTGTGTGTGTGTGTGTGTGTGTGTGTGTGTGTGTGTGTGTGTGTGTGTGTGTGTGTGTGTGTGTGTGTGTGTGTGTGTGTGTGTGTGTGTGTGTGTGTGTGTGTGTGTGTGTGTGTGTGTGTGTGTGTGTGTGTGTGTGTGTGTGTGTGTGTGTGTGTGTGTGTGTGTGTGTGTGTGTGTGTGTGTGTGTGTGTGTGTGTGTGTGTGTGTGTGTGTGTGTGTGTGTGTGTGTGTGTGTGTGTGTGTGTGTGTGTGTGTGTGTGTGTGTGTGTGTGTGTGTGTGTGTGTGTGTGTGTGTGTGTGTGTGTGTGTGTGTGTGTGTGTGTGTGTGTGTGTGTGTGTGTGTGTGTGTGTGTGTGTGTGTGTGTGTGTGTGTGTGTGTGTGTGTGTGTGTGTGTGTGTGTGTGTGTGTGTGTGTGTGTGTGTGTGTGTGTGTGTGTGTGTGTGTGTGTGTGTGTGTGTGTGTGTGTGTGTGTGTGTGTGTGTGTGTGTGTGTGTGTGTGTGTGTGTGTGTGTGTGTGTGTGTGTGTGTGTGTGTGTGTGTGTGTGTGTGTGTGTGTGTGTGTGTGTGTGTGTGTGTGTGTGTGTGTGTGTGTGTGTGTGTGTGTGTGTGTGTGTGTGTGTGTGTGTGTGTGTGTGTGTGTGTGTGGAGAGAGGGAGAGAGAGAATTCTGACAATATCTGGTGTTTTTGGTATAGTTCGCACATAAAAGCCTTGCATATTTAACTTTAGTGACTTTGTACCCTTACACTTTGCTTAAGTAATAATAATGAGAAAAATCAGACTGGAGCACAGACAGGCCAAACCCATCTCAGCAGGCTGAAGGGAGGTGTTGATGGCAGTGTGTTCTTATTAAATAGCTAAGGTCTGAGACCCCATCACTGAAAGCTTATGTTAAACGCATACCCCAGGCTGAAGGACTTGAGTTAGGACCTCCTCATACCAAAGAGGCTAAAGTATCATAAGACTATTGACAAGATATTTTGTTAAACTCATGTCTTAAACACAGTGATCTGAAACAAATATGCATTTATTTCTCATCATATTAACTGATACAGTTTTTAGCTCAATAATTTTAGTTCAGCTGTGTATTTTGAAGGATACACAAGTAACAGCTTATCTGTACGGTCCCCAATGAAGTACCATTACCTGGGAGGTTAAAAAGATTAGCAATAAGTAGTACTGCGGATGGTCCTCCTCATAATGCAGGGAGTTCTAAAATATATCAGTAACATTTTCCACACAATTAGTTCAATATGCTGAGGGAAACTGACACCCCAGTTGTACGGGCAGCAGGAGAGGTTTAACAGAAAATTGGTATATTGAATGCTGTTGGCTTCATAAAAAAATAAAAGGTAGAAAAGTAATGCTTTATAACAAGACTTAATGGAATACTGTTATGTAAGGATAATACATTTGATTGTATGAGAACCTGGAAGTGCTAAGAGTCCAAAATTCAGCATTTATAAGGACAGCTGCCATAAAGAAAATTAATGTGTTCTAAATTATTTTGTCCAGTTTTTCAGTGTGCAGAAAGTAATGATAATATTTTGGGGACTGCAGATGTTAAAGGCAATGGAGTGCAGTACAGTAATATTAGCAATGAAGTATAAGTAAAAAAGAACACTGCATTTACCTACAGCTCTTGGCAAGGCGCACGATGTACAAACACGACAGCCGAGCAATAGCTTAATACAATTTTATTTCTCTGCCTGAGTAACACTAACTGATGTGGTCAAAATCAGTATGATGCTAATATGATTATACTGTACAATCTATCATCATCATCATCCTGACCTTTTTTCCCCCACTTAAGATGGGGTGACGTAGGATCCAAAACAAAGTAAGAGAAAATGGAATAGTGGGAGAACACACTACTTGGCCACATGCACTTTGTATTTATAAGCTCTGATCATACCAGACATTTTCTTTCCCTACTGCCTCATGGAGATGCAGTAATGTCACCACTTCTCCTAAATATCAGCATATATATATACTGTTCTCATCATCTGAACAAATCTAACATGACAGTGTGTTCCAGCTTATGCCAAACACATGTATTTAGATGGCAATTCATATAAGCCGTGTGTTAAGTCAAGTGGTAGCAACTTCACTGTTAAGTTACATGTGATTTCTTAGTATGCTTGGGTACTTTGTAAATGATAATGCACCTGCCCTAATATCACCTGCAGCAGTGATAATTAAGATCATACACAACACAGCCAATGAAGGGATTACTGAGGATGGTTTTGTAATGCTAATATGGTTAAAACATTCATTAATAAGTTTTATACTGCATTTAATTTTCCTACTCAAATGTATAACAATTTTACTCTTGCATGCTGTCAATATCATAGTTAGCTAATCTGGCAGCACATGAATGACTGCCAATACTGAGATTATTTTCTTGTACCATAATACAGGTAATCACATAGTTAACACATTCACTCTTAATCTAAATCCAAATCTCTTTTCTTACTAAATCTCATAAAATTCCTGAGTACTGTCCTATTATAAGTCAAAAGTCTGTTTCAAAATACCACAGCATATTCCATACAACTGGCAAATCAGACTTACAGAAAGCAATTAAACTCTTATTGGCAATCTTTCTGCAATTTACTCTGTAGACTTAAGAGGAAAAGATATTGTCAGTTAGGGTGGAATTGTAACAAGGAGTTAATTGTACAGCGCTTGCTACCTTTTGCAGTGCTCATCAAGATCATAATTGGCATAGCACACAAATGGATTACTGAGGTTGTGTTCATGTCTGATCTCAAACTGGCACTTGGTCAGTCCCAGCAGTCGGTTTGCCAGCTCCTCCATCACCAGGCCGGAGCACACCACAATGCGAGCGTCGGGTTTCATCAGGAACTTGATTGTGATGGCTGTTTTGGTGAGGCAGTCTTCCGAGAGGTACGGGGGATCGGCCACTATGACGTCAAATTGTTCGCGCAGTTCTCGCTTGACACACATTGGGTTCCGGAAGTCATAGAATACATAATCGTCCTTGTACACGGCAAACCGGGTGTCGTACTCCAACACCTTTACTGTAATGAGAAAAAAGGGATTAGGAAAAGTACACTGAGGTGGTCTAGCCATATAGATAAGGTGAAGAGTGAGACACTAATGAGGAGAGTGTACGTAAGTAAGGTGTAGGGGAAGATTGAGGATGAGATGAAGGGATGGAATGGAGAAGTATATGAGAGAGGGAAGGCGTCAGATGGGAGAAAGGCAGCGAAATGGCAGGGGAGAGGGTGACATGGGGGAGATTTGTTTGGGGCTACCTCTTAAGGGATTAAGGTATCTGGCTATAGACAGACAGAAGGATAGAATTGTGGAATAAATAGGAAACACTGAGTTAAAGTATAAAAAACTTCCGTTAAAATTACCCTCAGACAAATGTACAGCACTGAAGAGGAGATAATACAGTACTGTTTAAACTACCGAGTGAGTGAGAAACAATGGCTTATATGTGTGAAACAGAGAGCAGAGTGCAATACAGAACAACCTCCCTTTTATTCCAGCCTCCCAACACTGCAGACTTCCATTATTCTAGTTTTAAGATTGCAATGTATAATCTGTGTTTGGTATGCATACATGTGACATAATCTATGCAATTTCCAGTACACCTACTGTGCTGAGGGCAGGAGAAACACATAAGAGACACCACTGGCCCTGGAATCAGCAGTTCTTTATCCTATCATAGTCCACAGCACCGAAAGGTAGGTGACTGACCTACATCTCTGGAGAATAAATCATACAAAAATAACAACACTAATAAATAAACTCTTGCCACCTCATATGAATTTAAAGTTACGCATACAGCACATGGCATTCACCCAGGTTGGCACTTCAGACCAAACCATCCGATATCTGTCATACAACCCTATTCATATGCTGTGCGTTCTGTTATTTCACATGCCTTGGTACCAACCCAAACAGATGTGAAACAGGGGCATCTTATTGTAGCTGCATTTTAATACAACTTATATATAATTCATGAAACTGTTAACGTTGGGTAGGAGAGAGAGAGAGACAGGTTGGAGCTTGAATTCTTTACTTACTCTGTTTCAGGCTACAGAACCCACCTTCAGAGAGTTTGTAGCCCAGAATATCAAAGAAAGAATACAAGTTCTAACCTCTCTCTCTCTCTCTCTCTCTTTCACCCAACCTTACCCCTTGTCAAAATGGATCAACAATATGAAAATGTTACTTTAGAAGAAATATGCATCGCCAAATAGTACCGTAAGTATGCCATGGAAATTCTTTATAGTACTTTTTAATACAGGTACACTTAATACAGTATGATACTAACATGTACAATTATGATCTGTATCCCTGAGTGCCCTGTACAATGTGGGTGATGATATACAAGCGATGGCCCCGTCCCGTCCTGCCGCCCTCAGACACTCCTCCGCCAGAAGTTTTGCCGTGTCCTCCGAGTACCAGAACTGACTCAGGTTCTGGGGGGATGGAGGGAAGGGATGGCCATTAACCCTTAGCCCATATATTAAATTCTTCTTCTTCACCTAACACTTATTTTATCCACTCCATCCTCCTATATATATTTCTCCTTCTTCAGGTACCACTTATTTTAACCGCTACATCTTCCTATATATATTCTTAACCCTTATCCTGGCTAAGGTGTTGCTTTCATTTTCTTAAAGATTACAATTTTATTCACAGGATCTTCAGTTATCTTCCTCAAGACCTATGGACATGACAAAAAAATGCACCAACTACCAGTAACACTATTACAACAGTCCTGAATAAAACAGCCTTAATGCAGCACAGAGTAGACAATTTGGAAGTACAGTACTGGCAGGTCCTGTTGTATGAGAATTTGCTATAAGAGAGACCGATGATACAAGAATGGGCAATTTAGACCCATATTTGGTGATGCAAGCAGGGCCAGTTAACCTAACCCTATATTTCCCATACGTTATGTATAAGTATTCTGTTAAACGAGTTTCGTGATCCCCCCTCCCCCTTTTTTTTTCTTCCATATACTATACAAGTATCTGTTATCCCGGGAGTCTTCCATTAACATATCCTACTCTCATAATGGGACCCGTGTGTAGTGCAGGGAATGAGGTGAAGATGTGCATGTAAACCATCTCTTGGTGCATGGATGGAGTGCAGGGCTGTGGGAAAAAGGATACTTACTCAAAAAAAAAAAAAAAAAAAAAAAAAAAAAACTCCCTTTCTTCCATGTTCTCACCCAGTTCTCGTCAAACTTGTCAGGAATATTGCCTTCTTCAATCTGCCGCAGTTTCTCCTCCCGCTCATCCTGCTCTAGGTAGAACTCCATCAGGACACACAGGGTTTCAGACGACAGCTGCGGCACATCGTCGTCACTCTCATCGCTTGACATTTTCACCACACTGAAAATTACCAAAGAATTTAACCCCTGGATTTCAGTGACAACTTTTTCATTTTGATCAGGTTAACTGCAAACCATATGATTCAGCCAGGATAGGATCTCTCACAATGAAGGGGTTAAAGAAGACTACATATATCTAATCCTTCCAATTCAGAAACTCTCTTAAGTTACACCAAATAATCTGGGGATGGCTTGAGTAGAATGTAAAAAAAAAAAAATTGTCACTGCATACAAACCCAGACATGCTTAATTTCCCTTTGCATTTCTTTTTTTTTTTTCTTTTTTACCTCGACATGATTTTCTTCATGTAATAAGACTCTGAACCTGAGGGTCAAATATATCCCACATTTGACCCCATACAAAAAAAAAAGAGGTCCTTTACCTGCAAAATAAATAAATAAATAAAATGGGGTTTCCAATCTTCTACCATGTGTAAATCAGTTGGATAGACAGTTACCGATGTTAAATTGCATCTCGCTAACTACTCTACTGCTGTACCGGTGTAATATGCACAGAATGACTTATGCTGGAAGTTACCGTTCCGCTTAGTGCGCATGCACTGAGTACCCTTTTTAGTTGCTGGCTGAAAGTATCCGCATGTTATATCAGTATTGTGCCGTTTATCAACAACATTTAATGAAATTTATGTGTCAGGGTAATAGTTAGATGTCTTATCGACCTATAGGAAACTAAAGGTCGATATATAGATATATATAAATAAATATACACATGTCTTTTACAGTCAGATTGTGAAATCAGTCATTTCGTGAATTAAGGTTAGTTTAATTTAGGTTAGATTGATCTATGATAAGGTTAGGTTAAGTTTGGTTGGGTTAGATTAACTTAGGTTAGAGAAGGAAACGGTATCATCCTGCATAAAGTCACTCCGTGCATTGACACCGGCAGTGATGACTCTGCAATTGCCTGTCTCTTTTATCATTTCTGAACCACCCTACAGTTTTACGGTTGATGGATCGTACACCTCTTATTTGGTTCACTTCACTAGCCTAATATATGAAAATTTCAGCTTTCATTGTTAAATTAATAAAATACAGTTTCCTCAAAATGTGAAGAATAATCGTCATTGCATATTTAATGCTGGGAAGATTCTCTTGACCGTATGGTACCCTATGTTTATCTCAAATTCCTAAGTTAATCTACTGCAACAGAGTCAGTTGGCTATGAGAACTGACCACCGTACCGGCGTGGCCGACAAAAGGCAGAGAAGCAGAGTCAACCACACCCACAGTCCCACACCCAAACCACGCCTTGCTGCACCGCGTGTCAGCTGATTTTTGTCAAGGGCGCTTGGAATGATCGCACTTCAAACATTTCGTCCCCTGCAATTGATCCTGAGTGTCTGGTATTTTGTTCTAATGTATACTAGTGTGATTAATAATGTGATGGTCCAATAGAGATTTACTTAAGAGCTTCAGCGAATCTTATCTTCAGCCATTAAAATTATATGTGGGATGGAAGAAAACAATATAATCGAAAAGTCTAATGTTTTTGTAAACAGAAAACGTTCGAATACAACAAATTGTACACGACTATGTTTATTTATGCTACTGTGCTTTATTTAATATATTAAAATACCCATGAAATACAAAATAAGGGCTATTCTTATTTGATGAAGGCTAGCAACTATTATAAATCAAATCATTTTCGTTCGTGAAACTTTCAAATGACAACAAACATGGCGGCGCCAACATTGTCTTTGAGCGTGAGTTACTGATAATAACATTTTAAAACTTTGTGGCTGACTGTATGCTAGTATGAGCAGTGTTTAAGATGTACAGGGAACAGGGATTACGCCAGAATGGATAATAACGATATCTTTGCATCAGATTAAAACGCAGACGTGTTAAGTGGAGCAGCTCTTCTACCTACAAATTTGGAACCTGGCTTTAATATTGTCAAATTTGAGTTTTTAATGCTTTTGTTTAACATGGAAGGATCAGAGTAGGATGTGAAGTACTCTTTAATGAACTGTGCCAAGTAACTCTCTTGACTTAACAGTTTCAACACCGAATCGTGACGTAAATGTCATGATAAGCTTTGCTCCAACATTTTTTTGTAGTGCAGCAGTCCTATTGATCAGTTCCTGTGTGTTTCTTGGGAAAAGCTGCAATAAAACTCCCATTAGCAAAGGATGAAAATTTTTTGACACGGATTATCTTTTCATAACTGTAAATTCATTTGTGACGCCCAGATTCTGTGGAAATGTCATTTATGTCACCAAAGGTTGTATAATTCATTCATGGCACCAAAAGTCAGTGAAAATAATGTTACTTAAGAGCACGACGTTTGGTTTGTTGATATCAGCAGTGGTGTCGTATAGGGGGCAATGGGTTGATTCTGAGCCCAAACTCATTTGTCCCCAGATCATTCAGGTTAGTTAGGCCAGGTTAAATTAAGTTTGAGTTGGTTGAATTAGGATTAATTCTTTACCCAACATGTGTGGCCTATCCATAATTTTTTCTGAAATGAGACTTTCATAGGTTACTTGTTATTATTCCTGGATTACCTCAGTTACTGCAGATTTTTATAAACTCACTTCTGAAAACTATAAATGAGAATTTAGAGTGCTTAAATATTCCACTAACGTCTGCCAGTAGCCTGCCGTTTTTAACATTCCTGACACTCATTTTTAAAGTTGAAAGCTGGCTGTCAAATGCAAGGGAGGTGAGGTCGGATTAGGTTTGACTTGGCTAGGTTAATTTTGGTTAAATCATTAAGTTTCCCATTTCTTTGACACGGGATACACTGACACATCCAGTTGGAGTGATGGTTGGTAAACAACTCGGCTAGTCGACGAGATCGTTGGTAAACATTGCTGCAGGTGACGTGGCCACTTCCTTAAATACCCCAAACTAGGTATATTTAGCCTTTTTCCAATCACTTCTCTCACTCACAGTGGAACAGTTAACTGTGTTGCCTATGTACCAAATTACTTACCTTGAGATCATGAGTTTCTTGTAATATACTGTAGGTGGAATCGCCACACCCGATTGGTAGAGAATTACCAAATTAGGTTAAGTTTTGTTAGGTTAGGTCATTTTGGGTTAGCCTAGTTGGGATGAACGATTCATGATGGTTTGACTGTGGTGCCAAATGAACCAAAAAGACCAACATGGTGGACATGTTGGTTTTTCTGGTTGATGTCTTAAAAATTACACTTTTCCACAGCTTTTTAAAGCTATCACAAAGTTAATTACATTATACCATAGTGAATTGAGAAAAAATACAATTGTAAATTTTATGCATGGTATCTCCAGCAGTTTCACCATATTTTATACCACAGTTTAACCTGAAGCAATCACTGTTTTGTAAATTTTTTAAATTCATAAACAGAAGTTTGTTGTCAGTGCATGTCCACCACCAAACTACTGTAATTTATGTTATGTGGGTGAGCTATGTTGAAATTTTGAATTGAGTGAAGGTCAGGTCTAATCCATCCAGCTGACATAGCCTCCCCAAAGCCAAAGAAGTGCTTCAAGAACTATCACTAATAATAGAGTGAAATTTAGGTGGTAGAGGGTGGCAACAATCATCCACTTACTTGATGTATGGAGTGCTGTGTACGTCTTCCTTCATCTTTAACAGTTTTTCTGTGTCTGCCCCCTCTCTTCCTACTTTTCCAATGTTTCCTGTCACTTTTTTATTACTCCTCTTTCCCTTTCAGGCATCTTTGCATTGAGTGACAAGCCAAATGGTTTCCTGTAAGCCAGGAAATCATTTACATTGCTGGGTGGCAACCATATAACCAACCCAAACATGTTCCCTATGTGTCAGCAAGTGGGTTGGTGGAGGGCTAGTGTCCCGCCCCTTAAAACAACAAACTCAAAGACAAATGGCCACCCCTTACAAGACTGTGGTGTCCAGCTGTACAGTAGATTGATAGATCTTTGGTACTGTTCTGTGTTGGCTAACATCACACTGATTGTCCTCCTCCTAGTAGAGTGATTAGTGAAGGCTTTACCTAACACCCCCAGTTTAAAAAGTTCCTGTTATTGTTGTTGTTGTGGTCCCAGGCTCATGTGGATTTGAACTTGGTGGTCAGCAGAGTGAAGTTGCCTTTCTGCTTTCTACCATCCCCCTCTTGGTGGGTAGGGAAGGAGTGCAGGGATGTTTGTATAACCAAGCAACAGAGCTGAATCTAGCCTAACTTGGCTTAACTGCATGATTAACCCTACCTCCTGTGCTAAACTTATATTTTGTGCACTGTATCCTTCTCTTAGTCATACCAACCACCCAATTAACCAACCACACAACTAACCATCCATCCATCCATCCATCTGAACACTGGTAGCTGCTGTTATCCATTTTCTACTCTGTCATCCAACCACCTATTTAGTTCTTGATTTTGAACGTACTACCAGCTTTCATCTATCTGTCGGGCATCTGTCCTTCCATTCATCCACCCCTTCATTTATTGATTCATTGACAGTCAGCTATCCATCCATTTATCTGTCCATCCTTTCATTTATTAATACATTGGCAGTCAGCTCGCCATGCATTTATCTATCCATCCTTTCAGTTACAGTATTAATACATTGGCAGTCAACTCTCCATCCATTTATCTGTCCATCCTTTCATTTATTAATACAGTATATTGGCAGTCAACTATCCATCCATTCATCCATTTACTAATTCAGTGGCAATCACCTCTCTATCCATTCATCAATTCACAGACAGTCATCCATCCATCCATCCATCCTTCCATCCATCCATCCAGTCTGCCTTTATGTGAGTTTCCCCATTGTTTGGCGGGAAGCAGGCTGCCTCCCCTCTCTCTCTCTCTCTCTCTCTCTCTCTCACTTACAGGCTACAACATGATGAGCTTGGCTTGGCATTCCCACCTAAGGGTGCTAACTGCCATTTTTATTCCCAAATTATTGTATAGGGGTTCTCTGGTGTGTGTGTGTGTGTGTGTGTGTGTGAGAGAGAGAAATTAGTGTAGTGTGTCCTGTGGTTTGGTTGTGTGGTTGTGTGGAGTTCTTTTTTTTTTTATGTGAATTTATCAGAGAGAGAGAGAGAGAGAGAGAGAGAGAGAAGGGGGGAGGGGAGAAGGAGGGAGTATTCTTAATTCAGTATACTCCTAGCTGGCAACCGATCATATCCAAGAGTAGGGAAGGGAAAGGGTGGGACATATAACAGAGTCTGACCCCTGATGTGGTGTGGTGGTGTGTGTTTGGGGGGAAAATGACTGAGTTACACCATCCTGGCTCTGAGGTGGAGGATTTGACACCAGTGGAGGTAATAGGCAGTCTTTGTATCATTGGTTATATATATATACTGGTACCCATATATATACTGTATTATGTTTATAGATAATTGTGAGACGGGGGTGTGAGTTGAGAGCAGGGCAGTGGAATGGTGGGGGACAGGGCAACGTGGAGGCGATTTGTTTGTGGCCACCCCGAACGGGATTGGGGCGTCTGGCAGTAGATAGATAGGTAGATAATTGCCGTATAGGTTATTCACCTTAAAATTTATGTCTGCCGTTTAGGGGTTAATGCAAGCTGTATCTAACCCCTACAGTTCAAAATGCCGTCTTTAAGCTAAATATAACTGATAACACCAAGAAGAAAATACAGAACACATGAAGGCTTTATTTAATATAGTCTCCCATAAACCAAGCTGATTTGTTCGGTGGCAATAAGAATCATGTCTAATAAAGAATGTGTCATCTGGTTCTGTCTGTCTATCCATCTCTCTGTCTTTTTAACTGTTCACCTATCTGTCTATATATCTGCCTACCTATTTACCTATCTATCTTTCTGTCTGAAGCTGGGTACCTTAATTCTGTAAGGGGTGACCACAAGTGAATCATCTCTGTTACCCTGTCCTTTGCCATCAGGCTACCATCCCTCCAACTCACAGCCCCTCTCATTTATATACCTGTCCACACCACCACTCTGTCACATCCTCAGTCTCATCTGGTTCAAGGGCTTAAGCTTTTTGTTTCTGGTTCAAGGACATAGGCTTTCTGTTCATTTCAGGTGCGTCTCCAAAATGCCATATGTCAACCAGTGCTCCAGACTCGGTTAGATGAGATCACTCGCATCCTGAACGAGTCAACCAGCAAGGATGCTGGCCTGACCTTGCGTACCACAGTGGAGAGTATCTTTGGCCTAAGTGGTCAGGCGGGGTGGGGTCTGCGCACCATCACTCGCTCGGCACTACCCAGGGAGTTTGACCAGATGCGGGTCTTCCTTGGAGCCTCAGGACCACTGCTGTCACTGGCATATCGTCTGGCAAATGATCCCTTCCTTGGATTTGAGTTCCCTGTTGCCTGGCTTCCGGTGAGAGAGAGAGAGGGAGAAAAGAGAAAAATTGGTACTGTTGATATACAGTAGGAGTATCACTATGTTACATCAGTTGTAGCTGTAGTACTAATTAATTAAATAATAATTCATGAGTCATGAAAGTTGGAGAGTGAGTAGTACAGTGCTGTGTTCTTGTAACTGCCTGCTCACATGAATGCAGACTTGGTGCCCAGTGGACTGTAAAAACTTGTGCCAATTGGCTGGGCATTCCCATAGATCTTTTGTTGAGATTGTGTTGAAGGGTAATGTATTGTGGTGTGAGGGACAGCAGTACAATGAGGGCAGGATGGATTGTTAGTAAGGGAAGAGCACTTTTCATGGTTAAGTTAGGTTTATTAGTTTTGATTGGGCAGTTTTTCATGCCTTGTTGAACTGTTTACCATATATATCACTAGGTTTGTGGATGGGTTGCAGTGATAGAGCTTAGTTGGCATTGCCTGTGGAATGAAGATTTGTTTGATGAGCAAATAGATGTACATTAGAGCCCATTTCTCTTACTGTATTGCATTGTTTTTCTTTATCTTGTGTTTAAATCATGCCATTACCCATTCTACTAAGTATGGTCATTGAAAATTGAGTCTGTATAATATATTGATGTTGATGGTAGTGTTAATGATAGTGATGATAAGACAAGTAATGATAATGACTATAGTATAGTAATAGGGATGATGTTAATGACAGTACAAGCTGATGCTAATGATGGTAGGGATGATGAGATTATTAATGGTGGTAATGAGGTTGACATAATCACTGATGTTGGTAATGGCAGTGGTAATGGTATTGGTTCTGTTGGCATTGATACTGATTATATTATGGTGATAGAGATGACCCTCTGGTTATGACAGCAGTGCATTTTCTAATAGAGTAATGATAATGGTGAAATTATTATTAAAATTTTTAGTGGCGTGTGTAATGGTACTGAGCTTCCCCCCTGTGATATGCACAGCTGCGAAGTCGTGTTGAGATCGAGGAAGGCACACCCAGTGCGTTTTATGCGAACAAGGTGCAAAATCCCGGCCCAGGCAAACCTCCCACCAACATACTCCTTAGTATCCTTTTTATGTGACTGCCAAATTTATGTGATATGCAAGAAGAGAGATCACATTACTTTTTTTGTGTATGTTCCTGTGTGTGTGTGTGTTTACCTAGTTGTAGCATGTAGGATTTGAGGTAAGCCTGCATTATCTTGTTTCTGTATTTGTTTTTATTTTATTTTTGAATACACACAAATGTACCTTGCCCACACAACCATCCCTTCAGACCATTGTGAAAGATAATTTGGTTGTTGTCATTGTTGTTGAGTAATGCCTTTCTGTCTGGCCAAGCAGGCCCATTAACCTCAGGCAAACAACCACCCTTGTAAGGCCAGCCTGTGCATGGAATATCCTTGTGGCAGACCAACGCACAACAGTGGGGTGCAAGGAAAAGTTTGGAAGTTTGGTTCTTCAATGGATGCCACACTTGCATCTCTCCACCCATTTAGCAGGGGCACCATAGTAGGCCCCATGTCACCCCGTGATCTGGTTATATGGTTACCACACAGCATTGTAAATGGTCCCCTGGGTTACAGGAAACGATTAGGCTTGTCAGTGAGTATAAAGCCACCTTAAGTACAAAGAATAATAATAAAAAGTGACCAGAAGGATGGAAGAAATAGGAAGAAAGAAGATCAGATACAAAAAAAGAATGAAAGTGAAGGAAGAAGTAGGCAATACTACATCAAGTGAGTGGATGGCCACCATCCAGCAAAATTGGTAAAAACCAATGTTATCCCGAAAATTGAAAATTGTTTTGAAAGTAGGTGCAGATACATTGTCTGAATGAAATATTTAAATGCATCAGGCTACAAGCAGGGTGCCACAAGGTTTAGTTTTGGGTCCTATTCTGTTTTTAACATGTATCAGGAATGCTTAAGGTTTGTGTTGTAATACATCCAAATTTACTGACGATATAGGAAGTGGCAACAGGGCTGATAGACCCCCCAAAAGATAGAAAATTCAGAGATCGGAAGTTTTGATAAATTGGTCATTTGGGCTCATGTGTGGCAAATGGATTTCAAACTGACAGGTGCACAATTTTGTATTCCCATGTAGTGGAGCACTTAATGTAGGACGCCAAAAATGCCATACAGTAGTTGTTCAGTGCTTGAGGTGTCTATTACTTAACTACTTGAAACTCATGCCCTGTACCATTTGAGTTCCTGTTGCAACCAGTCCTTAACCACAGCCACCAGATGCATTTGAGTACTACCTGTTCCATTTTGCACACTTCCTTGTGGGTGCCAACAACCAGCGATGGTCCCTCTCGTGGTCGACAGCTGGTGATGCGCTGTACCCCACCCTACTGGAGGACTATCTTACCACCTTCCTGCCCTGTGATAACTCCATCCCACCCGGCCCACCCAGTCCGCCTGTATCGCCAAGGGGGGTCCTGTCCCCTGTTGCTCCCAGGTAAGCATTGACTGAGAGAGGGATTGTGCAGAGTTTTTACATAGTGCATTTTGCGTGTGTGTGTGTGTGTGTGTGTGTGTGTGTGTGTGTGTGTGTGTGTGTGTGTGTGTGTGTACATGTGTCTCTTCATGTATGTGTGCATGCTCATGTGCTTTGTAATGAATAAAAAGAGGACCGAAATGATAGATGCCATCAAAATATTCATCCCTTCAAAGAAAAAAAGAAAACTATTTGAAGTTTTGTTCACTCATTAATGTAGGATTTTTTTTTTTTTTTTAAATTACCGGTATGTATGTAGGTATTCCAGTTGATGATGTGATTAATACAACCATATTATCAGATCAGAAACAATTGACAAAGTACCAGTGAAATGAACGACACATTTGAGCTCATTGGTGAAACCTTCAAAATTTGTGCCTCCATACTACATGTGGTACCATCCACATTTACCTACTTTATCATTAAGTCCCTCTAGTAACAACTGTGCAACTGTTACTCCATGAACTTTAAAAAGGAAATAGCTGATCCAGCTTCTTGGCATTATATCAACAAGAAGGCAGCTCTGATCCTAGACTTGAGTTGTCATCATCATAATAATGTTTTGCAGTACACAGCCCTAGTCTACCATCATTGTCATCCTTTTTTTTTTTTTTTTTTTTTTTTTAAGTTGAAGCAGAGTACAAAAAATAAGGTGAGAAAAGCTGATAAAGTGAGAGACCTGTCAACAGCATGCCCAGTGAAATAGACCAGACATTCATTCACACATCATTCAAGGTTCACGAATCATTGGTTCACCTCACAGGCCTGTACAACTGCTAATATTTTTTCTGGCATTTTTTAACCTGTGCCAACCTGTCTCTTAACTCGTTCCAGAGCTGCCAACCCGAACCTGTACCTGAGTTCTTTGGTGTCGCCCATTGGAGGTCCACGCCCACCTTTGCGCACCCCTCCAGGTCCCCCCCATGGGTACCTGAGGATGGATGGAACTGGCACTGTGGGGCACATGACTTCGTCCCCTCTCCTCCTCCACCACCACCACCACCACCACCACCACCACCACAACCCAAACCCTCAGCTTAATATATGGACTAGTCAGGTGAGGACAAGTTTATCTGTTTACACTAATTCATGGTTTAACACACTTCCTCTCAACTTATCTTTTACTGCTCTATAAATCTGTAATTAACATAGGAACACTTTTCTCATACCATGCCATTGTTGATTATTAAGTGTTCAGGATTTCCAGCGAAGGGTCAGGGTTGATCCAGCTTATATTGACACTGATGGGAATACTGTATATCACCTGGTTCTTTAAATTACTAATGGAGTTTAATGTATACCAATACTGTACTGTAATGTAAACAGATTCCCCCTGCCACCGCATCATATACATTCTGATGCATACTCACAGCGCAGATTGGTAAATAAACTTGTCTTTCTTGGTGGAACATAACCCTCACATAAGGTGATTCTTCGTAAACACTGTGGTCTTTTGGACACAAGAGGAATTACTGTATTTAAGTAGTGTGTTTCAGTTGGGGGAGCTGTTGCACATAGAATACTTCCCAGGGACAAGTGACTAGTCCTTTTGCCCTATAAATCTCGTCTCAGTAGCCTACCCTGGGCCTCTGTACTCGGGATGACACATGACTGGGTGATGGATGGATGGTATCTCTCTGTCTCTGTTTGTTTACCCGTCCCCCATTCAGGCTGTACATTACTGTCTGTCTACTTACCTCTCTGTATGTCTGTCTGTCCTTCTACATTTTCTATACTGGTACTGTGCATTTGTCTACCACGTTGAGTACACCGCTTCCCGTCCGATCAGCGAAGTTAAGCAACGTTGGGTCTTGTTAGTACTTGGATGGGTGACCGCCTGGGAACACCAGATGCTATTGGCTCGTTCTCCCTACATGTCAAGTGGGGTTGGTGGAGGATTAGTGCCCCTCCCTGTAAAACAATGAACTCTAAGCCCTTGGCCACCTCATTTGGGATACATGGCGTCTGGCAATGAATGAAAAATGTGTGTTGATTGTCTTCATCTCACTCTAACCAGTCAGGGATAAAAGTTTTGACTCTTAATTCACAGTCTCTACATCACACTTTTTACATCTTTATTAACTTCATCCTCACACATCATATCATAGGCAGAGAAGCTTATCAGGCCTCTCCAAGTTTAGGAAGATTAGCCAGCAGAGGGCAGTGAGAATTAGTACGGTAGCAGTGGAATATTTAGGTAACTAGTTTCCTTGTGTATGAAGCCCATAAGTGTGGATGTTTATGCATGTGGGGTGGAGTCAGGATTCCAGGGTCTTGAAGAGTGAGTGAATGAGAGTGTGGTCTGTATATTTGGACAGGCTTTTAATTCGTTTCTCCTTATAAATTTATCCTTGTGCATGGGACCCCTCTGCACCCTGTCCGTTGATGTGAAATGAGGTCTAGATGATGATGATGACGATTTTCCTTGTCTTCACCTTCCAGTCTTCTCATGTACAATCAGTCCGCTCTTAAAGTCAGGGATGTGCACAGGCAGCTTGGTACTTTAGGTGAATCAGCTTTAAATGAGACATGCTTCATATTCATGACTAGGGGAAAAAAAAAAACAATGACCTCAGAACAACTCTATAATGAATCACAAGTAACTTAAGTGAAGAAAAGGTGTAAATTCATTAACAACTTAATAATGAACCAGCTTTAAGTGAAACGGCTTTAGATGAGAACCATAGATCTTTAACCTTTATCTGGCCCAAATTTATCCTTTTGCAGATTATTTTACATGGCTCAGTGGCAGAAAAAGACAATGCTAGGCCCCTCCTTCATCCATTCTGTAACACTTCTTCATGGCTAGCATGGTATTCTAGTGTTAATATATTAATACAGTCCATCATTGTTGAAGATAAATATAGGGTACTTTTAGGCCAGGTTAGAAGGAAGTGAATGTCATTGTTTGATTTGTGTGTGCTCTGTCAGATCCTGGTGCAGGTTGTCATGGAGATGTGGGTGAACCAGTGCCTGCCTCCTCCTGCCCGCTCCCCCACCCGCCCCGCCCCACCTACACCTGCCCCCACACCTACCACACAGGTAAGAGTATCAGCTGTATGCCTACTTTATACTGTAGTTGGTTTGTTGTATGTGATGGAACTTGGTCACTCCCACGAATGTAGTATTCAGTTGTGGTGGCATGATATTTGATGAGCCATATTAATGAGGTAGGAATGAGTCTCCGTGGTTACTAGAGAAGTAGACCTTCCAAGTGGATTACCTTTGACCCCCAGCTGAGCCAAAGTGGGTTGAGAATCTCCCTTAGGTTAGAATATACATGCTAGTAGCCATATCAGATGTGTGGGAAATGTGAAATTGCATGGACAGTGTTGGAAATGAAGGTGCTTTTAGAGGGATGCTTAGAGTAAAGTGTGTGTGTGTGTGTGTGTGTTTCCAGAATGGCTAGTGTTTGTGCCACATTATTACCCACATTTTTTAAAAACCACAAATTGTTTAAACTTACAGTGAACAGTTACGCAGATCTGTTAGGGAAGGCAGATGAGGGCAGATGAAAAGTTAACGTTAGTCAGTATGATGATGTGCTTTCTATTTTCTTCTTGTTATCGTCGGACAGTTTTATTTAGCGCTGGGGAGACTTCTTATTGTGGTCAGTGGTTATGGCCTTCTTTAACCCTGTCATTTCTGGAGTCATATGGTAATCTGAATAAAAATAATAAGAGCAAGAACAGTGTTGTGATGAGAAGGGGCAGATTGAGATTGTTTGGAGAACGGGCAGATTGAGAAAGTTTGGAGAGGTCGTAGACTGAGAAGGTTAGGAGATGAGGTAAATTGTGAAGGTTTGGAGAAGGGTCAGATTGAGATGGTGTGGAGAAGGTGTAGATTGAGATGGTTTGGAGAAGGGGTAGATTGAGATGGTTTGGAGAAGGGTCAGATTGAGATGGTTTGGAGAAGGATCAGATTGAGATGGTTTGGAGAAGGATCAGATTGAGATGGTTTGGAGAAGGGGTAGATTGAGATGGTTTGGAGAAGGGGTAGATTGAGATGGTGTGGAGAAGGGGTAGATTGAGATGGTTTGGAGAAGGGGTAGATTGAGATGGTTTGGAGAAGCGGTAGATTGAGATGGTTTGGAGAAGGGTCAGATTGAGATGGTTTGGAGAAGGGGTAGATTGAGATGGTTTGGAGAAGGGGTAGATTGAGATGGTTTGGAGAAGGGGTAGATTGAGATGGTTTGGAGAAGGGGTAGATTGAGATGGTTTGGAGAAGGGGTAGATTGAGAAGGTTTGGAGAAGGGGTAGATTGAGATGGTTTGGAGAAGCGGTAGATTGAGATGGTTCGGAGAAGGGTCATATTGAGATGGTTTGGAGAAGGGGTAGATTGAGATGGTTTGGAGAAGGGGTAGATTGAGATGGTTTGGAGAAGGGGTAGATTGAGATGGTTTGGAGAAGGGGTAGATTGAGATGGTTTGGAGAAGGGGTAGATTGAGATGGTTTGGAGAAGGGGTAGATTGAGATGGTTTGGAGAAGGGGTAGATTGAGATGGTTTGGAGAAGGGGTAGATTGAGATGGTTTGGAGAAGGGGTAGATTGAGATGGTTTGGAGAAGGGTCAGATTGAGATGGTTTGGAGAAGGGGTAGATTGAGATGGTTTGGAGAAGGGTCAGATTGAGATGGTTTGGGCCTGAGAGGTTGGAGGATGACGATTGGGTGTGGAGGGGAAGAGGTGTGAATGTTGGTGGTAGAGTCGCGTGAGGCAGACCAAAAAAATACATGGAACGAGGTCAGAGAGTGCAGACCTTTGGGATGAGATACTTAGAGAGGCTGCCAGAGATCAAGCAGTGTGGAGAGCTGCCATTAGGTGACCGAGGAGTTGAGTAAAGCTATGTGTATCCTACCTGTTTGAAGAGTCTCCCCTAAGCTGAATAAAATCCTTTGAAGGTTTTTATTTATTTATTTATTTATTTTTATTGCCAGATGCCATAATCCCATAAGGGGTGGCCATTTGACTCTGAGGTATTTATGGGGAGGGGCACTAACCCTCCACCAACCCACTTGTTGACACGTAGGGAGCACGTATGGTTTGGTTATATGGTTACCACCCAGCGTTGTAAATGGTTTCTTGGCCTACAGGAAAAAGGTATCATGAATAAATTAAAAAAACTTCGCTGGATTGAAGCAATTATGGATTTAAAGAAATGAAGGCCATATTTTAGGTGACATGGCACGCCTTGTATCACCATGTCCTTAGTACCGGTAGTTTATTCTGCTTATTACACCTTAATGTCCTGTTGTACCTGTTTGCTGTTTAATATATTGATACTGACAGTTTGTATTGTATGGTATCATTTATAAAGGCTTCATCATTCATGCATCAGCCTTGATTACCAAATGGCGGCTCTCCATGTTGTTTGATCACTGGCAGCCTCCCTATTCATTCCCTTATCTTTGAGGTCACACTCAGTGACCTCATCCCAGGTCTTTTTTGGTCTGCCCCTCACAGCCTTACCTTTGACGTTCACACCATACTGGTTTATTTTGCATATTACACCTTAATGCTCTGTTGTACTGGTATGCTGTTTAACATATAATATCGATGTAGTTTGTATGAGTAGCACATACTGTACTGTAGTAAGATATTGAGGTGTATTATGCAGAGCAAATTACAGTGGAAGTGACGTTGTAAATTCACCAGAGCCACTTAAGCCCATGTGCTCATCAGTGAAGGAAGCTCCATAACATCTCTTCCTAGGTGATTTATTTTGCTTCTTATACATTATGATCATCTTTTGTGTTGCTTAAGTCATTTTAATATCATCATACTTTGCATAAGCAAGGTACAAAATTATATTAACCAGCCAGATCCATAAATTTCACTGAGGAAGAGATGCTAGGGAACCATCGTAATTGAGAACAATACAGGCTTTAGAATCTGATGCTTAGAGACTTGAAAAACGAACATTGACTGTTGACGTAAGGCCTTCCCAGAATATGTGAGGACCACCATCCTATTTTCACTGGGACGCTGATTGTTGCGTCTCCCTTTGTGAAATTGTTGAATGTGCATGCTTGTATGTGTGTTTTTTTTATTCTTTTGGAATTGCATAGTCAGTATTAATGTATTTTAGTTATGCAGCAGTGAGAAAATAGTGTTGCTTATGTATTTTTCCCTTTTTCAAGTTAAATTGCTATACTGCATTTGCCATACAAACCATGACTTAATTTCCCTCCCCTTAAGTACATTATATTAATGGTAAATGGTTCAACTTGCTTACCAGGTAGAGTATGTTGCCCAGTGCCAGTACTTTACTAAACATGCTGTGGCAGCCCCACTACCTTAAACATGTGTTGCAAGCAGCTCCATGAGTCTTAACGCTGGAGGAGAGGAGATTCTTCATGGAATATCCCTTTGTTTATGGAATATCCCTTCTGTGTTCCTCAGTAGAAAAAGAAAAAAAGTGTTGTGAATCTCCATACCCAGTGGTTTAGATTGAATGCTGGCAGTTGCTTGAGATGTTTAAGTGGGGTCTTTAATATCATGTACCATTTTAGTCATATCATGTCACCTACATTATCAGTACACATTGCTTACCCAGAACTGTATATAGGTTATGCCTATTATGAAATATTGGTTGCAGATCATTGTTTTTTTACCCCAACTTCCTCTTTCCAGTACTCTGCCCTGCATGCGTGCAGTGTATTTTCAGAACACATCCCTCTAGACTATCGGCCTAATTGGCACATGGGCAGCGCTGTAAGTTACCGACCGACAACGTTTACTCTCGTATATTGCCGCGCTTCCTGCCTCACTCCCTTACCTCACTCAATAATAGCCATTTGTCACATTAGTTTGACCTTGTCCCCTGTCATTTTAGTTTTTTGATAGTTTTATTGTTGTAACTTCTGTTTATTTCTCCTTCTGTTCATCTTCTGTAACTAAAATATCACTGAGTATATGAATGGCCTGTTTCACATTTTCTTTGTGCCAGTTGTTTCACATGCTGTTTAAGTTTTCTTCCAGTGACATCTTGTGCCCAGAACGCGTGATTGCATTAACACTGTCTCTCATAACACCTGTTTGTCTCGTTCCGAACCTACTGTGTCTCTAACGTTTTGCTGCTGGCTAACTTCACGGTTGATATGAGTATACTGACTTAGGTTTGGCGTCTCATTGCCTCTTGCTTACTTCACTGATTCAGCCTGTGTGTATATAATTAATTTACCTGAATGAAGAGTGAACAGTAACACCCTTTTATTTCACTCCTAGTTGGACAGGTATACTGATTAATGTCTATGCAATAAATCATTATGCCAGTTTCTTCATAGGATCTCACTCTTATGCCAAGAGTTCTGCTGAAACTTATTATATGCAGAAGAATTTACTGTTGTTGAAACATATTATATGGAGAAGAATATGCTGTTGTATTCAAGTTGTGTTAATGTCATTTGTAACTGCATCATCTGGAATTAATAACATTATACTAGATTAATATGTAGATCAAGCAGCTTGTGTTTCTATTTTTGGTTTACGTTATTTTGACCCTTAGTTATATATACCGGTATATTTATATAAATTTTTTCACTACGTAAGTGTGAACTTTCCATACCTAGAGTATAGGACAGTTACTCCTGTATGCTTGAAAATTGTTCCAAAAAAGTGCTCATAAAAGCAACATAAAGTGATCATCATAAAGGGGTGTTACTGTGAATGCTGTGGCAGTGAGTGTGGCATGTAAGTTGATAACACTAACATTAGCTCTAGTCCTCCAGCACAGATGCACCTCCAGCTGAACCAGTTGGCCTGATTGACTTGCTCTTATGCGATGGAATTTGCTTTAACCTATTTCACTGTGAGGAAACCATACTCATTTCAATCTTGCTGTATTGAGATGATTTTACTTGGCTTAAGAGATTTTGCAAACTGGAGAAATTTACAGTAGGTAAGGCCTCTTCAGTACAGTATAAGAAATTTATCTTAAGTTGTATACAGTCACTCAGAGGTAACAAGGAATAGTGAATAATATGTCATCTTGGTTAAGGGTATACAGTATGCCATTGACTGCAGGGATTTAAAATTGTCCAGTTTTAGTCCTAGTAATACAGGTATGTCTAACAATTTCAGAGGGTTAATTTAGATATAGTTTAAACACTGACTGCATGAATTTCACAGTGTAAACAAAATTCCAGGATTAGGATTTCACAGAGCTTGTAAAATTGTTATGTAAGCTTGAGGAAATTACCCAAGAGTATCAGTAATTAAGACAGTTTAAGTATTACTGCTAAAAAATTTAATAAAATGTCCTTGTGTCGAGTTATATGTTACAGGTATCCCTTCTTTATTGTTAAGTAGTGCTGTTATAACATGGCTTCAGTGGGGATACATCTTGAGACCAGCCAGGGTGACTCTTATGTGACACTACCCAACCCTAACCAAGTCCAGAACCAACCTGACTGCAAGTTGGTAGCCACCTAAATCACTACTTACTGCCACTATAAGCCACTGTAGATAGATTATGAAGTTAATGTATGGTGTAATTATAATATTGTCAACCCACACCAAGTCCAGGTTACTGTTCATTGCCGTCCTCATCGTATCTGCCATAACACACGTTTCGTGGTTAGGTACGGTAGTTTTGAATGCCATCTTATGTTGTTCCTCATACATATCAATTAATTCACACTTTAGAGCTATGAAATATTATAATTCAGAATTGTAATGCACATATCACATTTAGGATATGTATGGCCCACTTTGACTCGAATGACACAGCCTGGCACACTTTGACCTGGGGTGATACAATCTTTCTTTGTGTTGTGGAGGTGATGGCCACTCCTGCCCACCTTCCGCACATCCTCAGCTCCGATAAACAAAAACAAGGTGTCTTCAGCTTGTCTCTGTGTATTGTAGGCGGCATCAAGAGTCTGTTGTTTCATGTGGAGGGAGAAAGATAGATTGATTTGTGTATGGATGTTTGAAAATGTATGGTGCATATTTCTTTGGAAATTCTTTTTGGCACGGTGGATGACACCACTTTTTTTCTCAGTGCAAGGTGGTCATATTGGAGAAATAGCTGATGATTGAACAGGGTGTCTGGTACATAGATGTTTATTCAGTTTTTCCACCCCCTCGCCAGGCAATCATTAATGCAACAGTTTCATTACTATTAACATTGAATGGGTGTAAAATGAGCGGGTAACAATGAATTTACATATGCCCCTCATGGGGCAACACTGTATTAGATAATGGATGGATGGACTGGAGTAACATTATAAGAGGGACACCTCTAGTCCTGAATACCAGAATCAGCATTACTAAATTGTAGTGTGTGGATGGTATTATATGTGGGATGGAGCCAAGCTTTCAGAAGGCTTGAATGGTGAGTGAAGGTATGTATGGCCCATTTCACATGACAATGCTTGTAACTCTTTTTACTTGTTATTCTCATGTTCTTATTTAAGGACCGTACTCGCCACAGTACTGGAAAATAAGGTAAGGGTGGTGATGAGAATGGCGCTTCTTTTTGTGGCCTAACAGATAGCTGGATGTTAATTATTAGCTTTATTTCTTTTTGTACAGTTAACCTCTATATTCCATCCTTAACCCCTTTACTGAAAAAATTTCTCTGGTGGATATCAGAATACATTATACAGTGCATAATATGATTTTTTTTTTAAATGGGTTAATGGAGCTTATTTATAACATCTTCATCACATGGTTTCTCACCTCAGCTGCATTAAATCACCTGCCACCAGTATAAATAAACTTGCTGTGAAAAATAGTGAAGAAGTTGAATAGGTGGTTGTAGTACTGTACTGATTGTGTTCATGTGAATGGTTATTGAGAAGTAGGTGTTGAATGGTGGGATGTTGTGAGTCATGAGTGAGATCACCATTGTAAAGACAGGAGAATATTGATTGAATAGGAGGGTTTTTAACATTACTTCTTCTGTGATTTCTTTCACTACCTGCACTCCAGCATTCTTCCGTTAATGTATTGTTTATCGTTTATCAGAGCTCCAACATTTACAAAGGTTCCAAGTTTTCATTATTAACTCAGTCAGTCAGGGAGGTGTTTTCCGAGCTTAAGAAAATAGTCAGGTGATAGACGGGATTAGCGTGCTGATAATTTAACTTAAAAAAAAAGAAAGTTTGTGATTCACATGCTTGCTTTGTTTGAAGTAATTAAAGAGTGCATTTTGTGCCTGTAACCCACTCACTTATAAATCAGAGGCATGTGCATCACTGATTCGTTTGCTTCAAGTAGTCTTTGCCTGCATACATCTGAGAGTTTAAGTGAGAGTGTTTGTACTGCACTGTAAACACTGTCTGGATCTTATATTCATCTCTTCCTGTCACTGATGCTGTATAAATATGCTGAAAGGTGATATGCTACAAGCCAAATGTTACATCATTTTATTTTTGAATTTATATGTATGTCTGTTGCACCTTAACATTATAAATTTTGCAAGTGCTTTCCTTTGATTTGACTACTGTATCTTATTTACACCTGTGTTGATTTTAAGTGCTTGATGATTAGCTCAGGTTCAAGATGTTTTAAGTTAGTTCACAGCTGGTTAATGTTAGGCCATAGTTTCATTAGTTTATACATTTTGTGACTATTACAGTTTTGTTTGGGTTGTTAGATAGGTTTTGTTAGCTATGAGAATAATATTGAGACTTCAGGTATCATCCTTTTTAGATTACTTCAGTTTGTAGGAGTTTTTAATGGGAGAATTTTGCACTTTGCTCATCAACAGTTAGCTGGTAAATGTGAGCTATATTTTATTATTTATATATTTATATTTTATTTATTATTACTGTTTTTTCTCAATGTTTATAATCCTGTGTCTAGAATATTACAGAGTAGCGTGACTTTAATTAGTTCAGTAATCAGTCATGGTTGTAGCATGTATTATAAGATGCACATTAGAAGAAATAAGTTATTATAAGCATTTCTTGCAATTTACATTTAGAGTTAGTTTAGCCTTCAGTGAAGATAATCTTTGTGGCATGTTTACAGTATTAGAATGTAAATTTAATTCATGCAAATGAGCAGATGAGAACCATGCAAAATAGAGGCCATTGTATAAATGTGAACAAAAGAAATAAACACTGTCTTTGCCTTTTTGGTGATGGCTTACAGTGGTATGATTGGGAAGCTGGTATTACATTACTTTCCCCTACCTATACCTGATACCATTCTCTCACCCTCCCTACTAGTTCATCAGGCCAAAATGATTCAGTCCTATGTGCCCAGGCTAAGGTGGTGTCTCTCGCACTATTTTCCGCACCTGTACACCCACAAAAAAAATATTTATTACCCCTGGGTGCAGTAAATTCTGAAATGATTTGTTAAAAGTGAAACCGTGTTTGTTTGGTATTGATAGTAGTTCAGAATCCTTGGTTTCTGTGTCTTATTGTATCACAGCACAAGGGCTATGGATATTTTTTTAGTGGGTGTACATACAGTAGATAGGTAAGTAGGCAGGTAGAGAGATAGGTAGGTAGGTAAAGAGAGAGGTAGGTAGGTAGGGTAGGTAGGTAGATAGATAGAGAGATAAGGTAGAATCAGTCCGCATTTTAGGTGAAGCAACTTTAGTAAGGTGTGGTTTTGGTTCCGGCAGGGTTAAAAACATAAAATATTCTTCTTTTTATTTTAAAACAATATATACGAACCATGAAAAGCTTCCATTGGAGATTAGGTATTGAAGCATCAACTTAATAATGAAGGAAATGGATAGGAAGCAACCATAATTAATGACTGACAATAGATAGACAGAGAGATTGAGATTAGACAGAAAGTGAGAAAGAATAATGGGGTGGGTTAGGTAGAGAGAAAAAGATTAGACAGTAAGTGCAAGCAAATAATGTGACAGGGTTGGGAGTGGGGGTGTCCGAAATAAGTGAATTTTTAGGCAGTATATAAAGTGAAAAAGAGGACAGATAGTATGACAGATGAATTGTATTGGCCATTATACAGTACTGTTGTTATATTCCCTAAATGATCAGAATATTGGGCTACTTTTATAACATAGGACAAACTGTTTTCTTTCTCTCTTTTTCTTGATTGTTTGTGTGGCTTTTTCTAACACAATTTTCCTTGATTTCCAGTTGGTGTAATTTCTGGTGGCCTTTGTATTTTATTTTTTATTTTTTTATCTAACTGATTTTGTGGGCTTTTCTAATACATTTTTCTGTGATGCTTATTGTAATATGTGCAATTTTTGGTTTCATTCTTATTACTTATTATCTGTATCTTTTAGCCTTGCCTGATGCTGCATTTTGATAGGAGTGACCCTGACAAAAGGACTTCCATAGGTTTGAACATCTGGGGTAGGGTTGGGAGAGGCAGACCAAAAAAGACTTGGGATGAGATCATAGAGTTAAGGGACTGAATAGGGAGGCTGCCAGTGATCGAGCAGTGTGGAGGGTCATCATTAGGTGACCAAGGCCAATGCATACAAGCATGTTTGAGCCTTTATAAGTGAACAAATGAATGAACACTGTGACTTCTCCACCACGACAACACTCCAGTGTCTCTTATCTACAGACAGCTGGGGAATTGACTCGCCGTTTTCCGCCCATCAACAGTTTCAGTTTTTTTGGAAAAGTTGTGATATTGTTGAACACCACGTCGTTGTCAGTGTCGTCATCTTCATCTTCTCCATTAGAGCACCGAAATGCTGCTACTGATGTGTTATATGAAAGCTTCACACATGTATTAAATAAAGTTATGGGAAATGGAAAATCAGTTTTGGCAGTAACGGGGGAAATTCAGTAGGCATTTATTACGTTCTTTGTGGTGAACTTTATCCTTTCTGTCACATGATGTCATTTTTATTTTTATTAATGGGTAATACAGCAAGACCCTCCCACCCACAGGATTAATGAAAGCTGTCTTAATTAGTCTTATAACTACAACCCTCTGTCTTAGAAATTTTCTCAGCTGAACAAAATTATGTGGTTTTAGTCTGAACAAAATGCAATACAGTTCTAAGGTGAATTTCGTAGCAGTGAAAAGAATAATTTGTTTCTATACCATTGATTGATAGTTAACTTCTAGTTGAAAAAAATGAACTGCTTGTAGCCTAAATAATGTACAGTACTAGCTTCCATAGCAGTGAAATTACTGGTGATCAGAGAAAGGTAAAGTCCTAAAGGCACCACTGATTGGAAATGGATGGGAGAGAGAGACAGGTTAGAGCTTGAATTCTTTTTTTTCTCAAATGTTTTGGGTTACACAGAACCCATCTTCAGAGAGTGTAGCCCGAAACATTAGAGAAATAAAGAATACAAGATCTAACCTTTGTCTCTCTCCCACCCAACATTTGCACAGTCATAATGGATCAAGTACCTACTACTGACTGCATCTACAGTAACTTGCCCAGTGAAATGAGGCTCCAGCGTATACTGTATTAGTTTATGGTGTTTTAAAGCTATGTCAGTGGTGACTAACACAAAACTATTTTACCCCCTTCAAGGTGCAAGGTCATGAGGCTAGGCTATTGTATACCAGTACATTTAAAAAATTTGGCCAGCCTCCTCCCCTAGGTGGCATTGCATGATAGAATTAATTCCAGTTGTATCTTTACATTATATTGTATTCTTTAACATGGTCCCAATGAGTCCAATCATATAATATAGTTCTAATTCATCTTATCTTGTTGCGTGATACCAATCTGTCCTTTAAAATGGTTCTGTTGCCTTATAACATGATTCCAGTTTGTCCTGTCTGCTAACACTTACGTCCTGTCGTATAACATGGCTCTAATATATCATTGTACAGTTGTAATTTTTTGTATCTGATAATATTGTGTTCTTTCCTAAAATGTGGTTCTCCTGTGGTGTATCATATAACATGTTTCTAATTTCTCCTGTCTTAATAACATAGTGTTCTGTCATTTAACGTGGTACTATTGGTTTTTCCTATCTGTGACATGGCTCCAGTTTGTCCTATTTATAACTAGTATATCATATCTCTTATTTTCAACTTACCCTGCCTCATAAATGGGTCTTGTAATCTGTCAGTAGCATTATTATCAGTCTACCAGCCCAGAGTTAAAACACATGGGATTACTGGGAGGCAGAGAGTAAAAAAGTGAAAATTATTTGCTTTGGTTAGTAGGCTTAGTTTGATTTAACTAGGTTCGGTTGGTTTGGTTAGACTGGGTTTGGTTTAGTTAGGTTAGGTTAGGTTAGGTTCGGTTTTTGACTGGGTTTAGTGAGGTTAGGTTCAGTTAGATTTGGTTTGATCAGACTAGGTTAGATTTGATTATGTTTGCCTTGGTTTGTGTAAGTTATATTAGTCATGGTTTTTGGTTTAAATATATGTGTTTGGGTTTGTTTAGCTAGTTGAAGTTCAGTTTTGTTTGGTTTGGCTTGGATAGGTTAGGTTAAATTTGGTTTGGATAGGTGTGGATAAATTCAGTTTGGTGTGGTTAGGTAAGGTTAATTTTAGATGGGTGGGTTAGATTTGGTTTGGTTTGGAGAGGTTAGGGTAAATTTGCTTTGCTTGGGTTAGATTTGGTTTGGATAGGGTAGGTTAAATTCAGTTTGGTTGGGTTTGACTTGGTTCATTTTGGATAGGTTAAGTTTGGTGTGGATAAGTTAGGGTAAATGTTTGGGTGGGTTAGATTTGGATAGGTTAGGGTAAATTTGGTTAGACTGAGTTAGATTTTATTTGTTTTGGTATTAACGGTAATGGTAACCACAGGAAGTGTTGGTGCCGTCGAGTGATCACGTGCGTGTGGTGAGGATACTGGTCAAACACCTTCACTTCTTCACCAACAGTGGTCGACCTGCTCACCCATCACCTCTGGACGACCTTAGGAAGTGAGTACAGTATGTTATTTACACTGTCTAATTACATTCTTTTATCTGTCTACCAATCTGTCTGTCTACCAACCTACCTACCCATCAACCTGTCTACTTACCTACCTACCTGCTTATCTGTCTGTATACCTACCTACCTATCTACAGTATCTATCTATTCATCTATGTGTCTATGTGCATACCTGTCTCTCTGTACTTACATACTTGTTACTGTACACAGTGAATTATCAGTAGGCAATTATTTGTAAATAAATGAAATATAAAATGAAAGTTAAATAATGCAACTTATATAATTTTTTTTTATGGGTATCTGGTATGTATTGTATCTATCTGCCAGACTATCTATTTCTTTGTCCACCTGCATGTCAGACTAATCAGGAGTTTATCATTATCCCCATGTTAGAAATGTGTGGCCCATGTACCGTAAGAGCCTGTACCAATTCCTTTGCCACACATTCAACCACTGGCCCCTGGACTCCTCCTTTCGGCTGGTGTTGGAGACGTGGCTCTCGTACATCCAGCCCTGGCGCTACACTCAGGCCACTCTCACTAGCAGGTGGGTGTTATCGATATCATTACCTCACCTATCAGTGTCAGTACCCCAGCTATCGATGTCAGTACCTCAGCTATCCATGTAAGTTGTGTGGAAGCCCACTTTTTGACAGAGGATTTTCATTCATGTAGAACTGGGGTTTGAGTTCTTATATGGCCAGTTGGCACCACTCAATTCAGGTTTCCATCCACCCTTTGTGGGTTGGTGGTTAAAAATTAGTACTGTACTTAGGGTAACAGATAGGGGAGGTAACTGTGGTAACCTGGATGATGCAATGCCCTTGTATCCCAGAATAGTGGGTGAATAAACAGCCATAGGCTCAGAGGTCTAATCTAAGGCCTAAGTGGGTCGAAGTGGGTACTGTGGTAGTATATCTGTGGTGTGCACCTCCCACCTTTTAACACTATCATGGTCATATGCCAGTTGTCTTCCTGTAAGTGTTCTGAACTGTTTTGCCATAGTCTCAGCTGTATACACATGGCAGGGGGTAAAATAAGACTTGCCCATTACTGTGTTCTTTAACCCATACTATGTGCTGGTGGGAAATAATATTATGATGATGGTGATGATAATGATGATGATGGATGCCTTAAGGCCACTTCCACAGTCACTGAATTTTTGTTGAGATGCAACCCAGTGAACCCTTCATTCCTCTTTTTCATCCTCCTCTGTAATTTTTTGCAGTGAATGAATAACATGAGCATTGTTTACAAATTTGTTATGGAATCCTCCTAAATGAAGTCTGTCATGTTGAACATCCTTTCCACTGAGATGCAAATGAATTGACTGTGAAGGGGGTCTGGTGTAAGGGTATTATTGACAAGATGATGATGATGATGATGGTGATACTGTATAGAATTTAGTATGGCAGTGAGTGAACATTGTCCCATGTTGTCAGAAGTGGTGGGGGCAGTGCGGTGGAGTTTGAGGGTCAGCGTTTGGTGGAGGGGCGCTGGCAGGGCTTCGTGGCGGAAAACCTACTCTTCTACTCTGTCCTCTTCCACCACCTTGCCTGCCGGCTCTTCCGCCTTGACCTCTCCGCTCCCAGGAATGCACAAATCCTCTTTAGGGTCACCAAGGTAAAAGTTGGTTACGTTTTCATATAATCTTTGCTGTGTTTGAAGTTAGTGGGGAGCTAATACCACCATGTGTCATCCCTGCTTGTTGTAAAAGATGATTAAAAGGGGAGGATGCGAAGGAAAGGAACCCCCTTCCATTTTGTAAGGATGTGTTGTAAGTATCCTTGAATTTTTGTGGCACTGAAGGAAGGAAGATTGTACCAGGTGTGTTTTTTTTTTAGGTGTTTCAGGTCTGTTTTGTGTGCTTTTCAGTTTACAAGTGCACATTTCATACATAGTCTTCTGCTGCCCAATAAGATTTACTTTTGATATCCCAGTATATGCAAAAGTCCAAGTATATTGTTAAATAGTATGTGTGTGAGTGGGTGGATGAAAAAAGAAAAGAGAGTACTGTATACCAAACTTATATACAAGGTCTGTTTTGTGTGCTTTTCAGTTTACAAGTGCACATTTCATACATAGTCTTCTGCTGCCCAATAAGATTTACTTTTGATGTCCCAGTATATGCAAAAGTCCAAGTATAGTGTTAAATAGTATGTGTGTGAGTGGGTGGATGAAAAAAGAAAGAGAGTACTGTATACCAAACTTATATACAGTAATATATTTGGTGTTTACTAAAAAAAAAAAAAATTCCTTAACAGGTATTCTCACAGACCAACCTGAACACATTCATCCGGGAAATTGAGGAGGCACTGGAGGATCCTCACTTTGTTCATCGCTCCCTCCTGAGTGGCACTGCATCCACCATGGGCCACCCTACAGGGGGCCTCGCCGGTGTCAACAACGACCCATACTCCACACGTTCCCTGGCCACGGTGGCGCGGTCGCATATCCTGGAGATGGAGGGGCCCAGTCATGCCTACCTACCCATGTTTGGTCAGGCTAATATTGCCATGGTTAGTGTCTGGTTTTAGTTTAGTCTGTGCTTCTGCCTTCATTATCAGCAGCAGCGTGATCAGAAAAAGGGGCACTATCTTTTTTTGTCATTATTATCATAATCAGCATATGAGCAGAGCATCTTCATCATCATTGCAACCATCCCGGGCCACACTATAGGGGGTCTTATGGGCTTCAGTTTCAGTCCTTAACCCACACGCTCCCTGGCTTCCATCACGCAGTTATATATGTTAATGGTTTGTGAATTCATCAACATTTGTGGCAAAGGACACTGTGGAAATGGAAGTAGAAGAGTGAAAAGTTTCATTGGGTAGCATCTTAATTCCTTCAGCTCAGGGACATCATTTGTATTTGATGGTTGCTGTGTCTAGATGGTTATATTCAGATTAGGAAGGATCTCCAAGGCATTAATGAAGGCTGTATCTGACTCTTTCACTTTAAAATGCCAATCGTAAGCTAATTACTTTTGTCTGAAGGTAACAAGAACAAAGTAAGAAGCACATCATAATAGTGAAAATGATTAAGAAAAAAATTGGACTGTTAAAGTGGCTGTAAAGATCATTTGCTTAAACCTTAAACCACAAAGTGGAATGCACACACCACATTACATTAGATCATTGATGTTGAATGCCTGTGGTTAGTAGGTATGGTTAGCCTGCATCCCATATTACAGAACGCAGTCAGCCACCATAGAAGAAGGCCAGATATGTTCCATCATTATCATGTACATCAAAAATCATCATAAAAAAAGATGGCAGTCTGCATTTCACTTCTTGATTTCAAGTTTAAGCATACGCCTCTAAGTGCCGCCTAAACCCAACAGGTGGAATCACTGCTCAAGTACATCCGGCGAGCACATGAGGCGGTGTACAGTGAACAGCAGCAGCAACTACAGAACAACATTGGTGGTGGGATGGGGGGACGGAAAGAGGGCTGGTTTGGCAGTCTGGTGAGGAGTTTGTTTGAGGCGTCCACTCCCAGTGAGGATGAAGCAACTGCCGAGGATATACGCAAGACTGTCATACATCTGGACACGGCATTTAGGCAGCTGTCTGCGATATTTGATGTGAGTTTGGCTGCCTTTTTTTATTTATTTATTTATTTATTTATTTATTTTTCCTAACTTTTCTTCTCTTCCTCCCTCCTACTGACCTGCCCACACCTACCTAACTACCTACTTACCCACCCACCTACCTACTTGCCTACCTCCCTGCCTACCATTATTTGCCTATCTGCCTGCTTGCCTGCGTACCTAATCAGTACCTTTCTGTCTAGCTGCTTGTGTCAGGCTGGTACATTTGGACACATCATTCATTCATCATCCAGTCCAGCATTACCCTAGCAGCAGTATAGGGGCCCAGGACTAGGCTACTCACTCCGGAAATTTAAAGCAATAGTGACCAGCTGCCTTCCCCTTTGAATGAAACCCCATAGTCCCTTTGAATTTAGACCCCCATGGGCTACATACGTTTGGAGCACTTTAACTCACTAGACCACCTGGCATGTGAGAATTGTATGAGGGCGATGGGGCTAAGGCACTACATGAGGGCAAAGCAGGAAGGCCCCTCTTGATCTCTTTATATGTGTTGGAGAACTGTCTCATAATTGGAAAGGTATATGTACCCAAGTGCAGCATGGCCACATCTTGACACAGCTGTAGTACGTCTGTCTCTCTGGGTCAGTCTTTCTGTTTAAGTATCTGTCTCTGTCTATCTGTTGAATAATGCTCTTCTATCTATCTATCTATAGCCCGACGCCCTAATCCCGCAAAGGGTGGCCGCAGACAAAACGCCTCCAAGTCGCTCTGTCACCCACCATTTGACTACCCTCCCCCCAACTCACCCCCCCTCCCTCATATACCTCTCAACTCCATCCCTCTTGCAATCCTGAATTATATGTGTACAGCTGATTGATTTCCCTGTATGTATTGGAGATGTGTGCATTAAATACACTACAGTGCCTAGGGATTCATGGAAGGCTTGAAGTAAGGAGTGCTGTTGCTAAAAAGTTAGATGAGGGTATGATTATGTGGTAAAGTGCATCATTAAAACAACTTTCCTAAGCTTCCACAAGACATGTCATAATCCCCCACTAATACTTATTACACCAGCCTTGAATGAGATAGTCCAGGCATTGTGGGTATTAGCACAGAAGTGGTGACAGGTGGAGGTGTATGGTACATAGGAGAATTGATGAGCCATAGGGAAGAAACTACAGTATTAAATTGATGCCTAGAGTCTGGGAAAAAAATGAGAATGAGAGAGAGAGAGAGAATTTTTATGGACAGGATGTTGAAAAGGATATATGTGAGTTGCGTTGGAAGGTAGTAGGAGGCTTGGTCATCATATCTATAAAGGCTCCAAAGTGCTTGCATGCATCAGCCATAGTCACTTAATGGCCAATACAGTCTGGGTTTGATCAGCAGTAATAAGAATGTGTGTCCCCTTCCCTCTCCAGCTTCTGTTGCCACTGGACTATGGAATGAGCAGTGTGTCTGGGAGTGGTGGGTATGGAGGCCCCTCACCTGATCCATCCGTCCACTACACACATCAACACCACCAGCCCAGCTTAGACTCATTCACATCACCACACCACATCAGTGGTGCCACTGGTCCAGTCCTCTCAAATTACGGTATGTGCAAGTGTGTGTGTGTGTGTGTGTGTGTGTGTGTGTGTGTGTGTGTGTGTGTGTGTGTGTGTGTGTGTGTGTGTGTGTGTGTGTGTGTGTGTGTGTGTGTGTGTGTGTGTGTGTGTGTGTGTGTGTGTGTGTGTGTGTGTGTGTGTGTGTGTGTGTGTGTGTGTGTGTGTGTGTGTGTGTGTGTGTGTGTGTGTGTGTGTGTGTGTGTGTGTGTGTGTGTGTGTGTGTGTGTGTGTGTGTGTGTGTGTGTGTGTGTGTGTGTGTGTGTGTGTGTGTGTGTGTGTGTGTGTGTGTGTGTGTGTGTGTGTGTGTGTGTGTGTGTGTGTGTGTGTGTGTGTGTGTGTGTGTGTGTGTGTGTGTGTGTGTGTGTGTGTGTGTGTGTGTGTGTGTGTGTGTGTGTGTGTGTGTGTGTGTGTGTGTGTGTGTGTGTGTGTGTGTGTGTGTGTGTGTGTGTGTGTGTGTGTGTGTGAGAGAGAGAGAGAGAGAGAGAGAGAGAGTTTGTGTGAGTGAAGAAAGTTGTGTGTGTGTGTGTGAGAGAGAGAGAGAGAGAGAGAGAGAGTTTGTGTGAGTGAAGAAAGTTGTGTGTGTGTGTGTGTGTGTGTGAGAGAGAATGAGTTTGTATAAAGGAGAGAGAGGGGGAGATTTAGTGTGTGTTTTTCCTTTCCCTTTTATGTTTTGATGGCATTGTTAATGTTAATTACTGTACTCTCTATTCTTGTTGTAAACCAGGTCGGTATCAGTTGATGTCGGGTCTGCGTCGGCTTGACCTGAAGTATGAAGGTGACCCTGACCTAAAGCCCATCTGCACATATGAAATACCCTTCCTAGTGCGCTGGCTCTACACATTCTCGATCATCATCAACACAAAGGTAAGAGTCTGTGAGGTGGTGCTGAGGGGGACATTGTGGGCTAAAGACCTCACCCAAAGTAACCCAGCCTAACCTAACCTAACCTCACCCTAATCTAGTCCAGCCTAACCAGATCTAACCTAACCTAACTAAGCTTAACCTCACCTTACCTCACCCTAATCAAACCCAGCCAATAGATTTAACCTAACTTATTCTGACAACCCTGCCTTACTCTTCCCAGTTGAATTTAGCTTTTTTCACCTCAGCCTGATTTAACCAAACTTAATCCCACCTACTCTTACATAACCTGATACCCTGATCAGACCAAAACTGACTATGAAACTTTAGCAGGGATGAAGGCAGCTCAGGAGGTACTGTATAATATTTGATGTAAGTGGTGTGTGCATTCCTTTTTTCCCATAGCTTTTGTTTTTTCAGTAACGTGATTTTCAGTAACGCTTAGTATGTTGCCAACAAAAATACTGTGTTACAGTGAGCTGACTGTGGGGCGATTCCACAGTAGTTTTCGTTTGTTTGCTTCCTCCCCAACCACACTTAATAACTACATTTTTTTCCAAAAAGTTCAGTATCCACTTTCACTACCCCTGTCAAATGGTTAGATAATTAAGATTGCTACATAGTTTAGTCACCAAAATCATCATATAATTCAGTCATAAGTCATTTACACAGTTCCGTTTCTTTTGTTTGGGTGCTTGCAAACCACTACAAACAACTGTGGAATCGGCCCTGTAACTCCATCTTGTGTAGTGTATATGGAAGGTGTGTACGTAAGAGATGAAAGGTTGATAGCAGAGTATATCCTGTCATGTGAATGGAGGTTTTCAGACATGTAATGCCACCATGGAGGTAGGCCAGTCACCAGCTGTTAAGTGATCTGGACTGTGATAACCTAACTTAAGATCCCTACACCTCACAAGGGTTCATAGTCTTCTCAGTTAAGGAAGCTCCCTATCACCTCTTCTGTACCTGTTTATTTTTTATTACGGCTAGTTAATATTCTTTTCTGTGGTGTTTATGTAGAGTATGGTGATTTTAGAATGAGTTAGCACAAGAGGATGGCAAGGTGTAATAAGGAAAATGATCACTTAGGAAGAAGTGTTAGGGAGCTTCCTTAACTGATGGGAATACTGGCTAAGGACTAGCGTTTTTTACTGTTAGGATCTCTGAGTTTGGCAGACATAGTAGTGTCACCCAGAATAAAAAATGTGACTTTATCCATTCATCTATCCATCCATCATTCACTCCCATGTTAACTCCTCAGTAGCATCAGGGCTTGTGGTTAAGTAAGGATGATTAGCTTCTTGCCACTTGAGCAGCAGATTATGAACAGTAGGTCCCATCGTCTGCTCAGTTTTAGTGAGATTGCTCTAACCCACTTGATAGCCAGGCATCCATATGCTGGTTTTGTAGAAGTAAAAGAATTAATTTGAGATGGAAATAATGCTTTGGTTTGTTTACTGACACAGTATGGGTCAGAGACGAGTGAAGCATACTCCCGGCAAGATGCGTTAGGCTACCTGGCTCGGCTGGTGCTGCAAGCGCCTGAGACCATTTACGAGTACCACAAGGACCCCACTGCCTCACCCACACACAGCAGGGTACCACGCCGCCTCCCACCCAGAGTCAGCTTCAGATTTCAAGCCAGTAAACATGTAAGTTGTATGTTTTAGGTGTGGCCCACACGTTTTAAGTTTTTCCCTTTTCCTCTTTCATTTCCACTCCTATAGGCTTTTTCTTTTTTCCTTCCCCTCCTCCCACTTTTTTTTTTTGTGTGTGTGTGGCACTGATGTTAGACCCATTTCTTATGTATTTTTCAGACTTACCCTAATATATACTGTACAGAGAAAAAGTTGACACTTAAATGTCTCACTGTTATACCAATATCAAGCTCTTTTCTTCTTTCCCAATCCACTTCGACCTACCAGTAATCCAGTCTAACTTGGCTTATCCTGTCTTATATTGTAGCCAGCCCTACAGTCCTGTCCAATCCCTTCTTAACGCAGCATCCCCCAAACTTTGCTTTCAAATCAGCAAACATGTGAGCTGTGACCTAAAAACACCTTCCCTCCCCAACAGGTCATCGGATATGAGCTAGCCTGTGGCCTGCTGCTGTATGCCCTGGGGTTATGGAGTCTGCTGTTCAAAATGTTACTCATACTGGCCATTGTGGTGCTCACCCCGGCCTATGTCCTACACTGCTACTTCTTACGATCCCAGCCACCAGCCCAGCAAGAGGAGGAGGTGGTGGAGGGGCTTGGAGGGATGGACAGAGAGTTGCTGCATAGGAGTCCTCCCCTGAATCGATCACCTGCACAGTGAAAAAACAATAACAATATTAAATAGATTCACAGAGACACATTAATCCTTTACATACTGTTATATGGTACTGTGTGTAGCTGATTTTTATAGGGCTATATGAAAAACATGCAGGTAGAAAAAGAAAAGGAGGAAATCAGCTGTTATGCCTTACTGGTTTATAATATGAGGAAGAGGATGTAGGTGGTGAAAAAATATATACTGTACTGGTTACCTGTACATAAAAAAAAGCTGCATTCAATTTTACTGGTATACTTGCATAGTGGGAGGTTAAAGAAGATGTTTGATAATGATTGTGGTGGTAATTTCTGTGCCATAGGAGGAGTGTGTGAGTGGTGCAGCATAGCTGTATTGAATTGGTAAAGTAATTTTTTTGTGGAAGACAGTGGATGAAAGCTGTAAATTATGCTGAGAGGTGATGATGATGATGCATGCATAAAGGAGAAACTTAGAAGGATTGAGGGTATTGGATAAATACAGGAATGGAAATTTTATTGAGGAAAACAAGCCAGAGAGGACGATGTAAGAGGATTCGCAACAAGGTCCTTTATGGATAGACTTTGTGTAGAATAATAAGAAAAAATATCTCCTTTACTGCACGTATCATTCTGAAATGTGATGAAACGTTGTGTATGGGGTGACCTGTGAATTAAGTGCAGATATTGTCCTTGGTAATTATGGGGACTCAAAATCACATAAAGCATCACATACTGGGTGCTATATTTTTTAAGGCAGTGGGTTAGTGGAATCATGTGTCCTACAAAACTCGCTCATTTTCATATCCATCGAACCTCAGGAGTTTGATGCTTTTTGGTTGTCTGTACAATAATACAATGGTGGTTTTTGTCATACTCAGTTTGTGTAGATACAGTATATGGCCACTTCCACACTCGATGGAGATTGTTACGATCTTGCCGAGTAACCAGTGAATGTTTGCTACTATGTTTCTGTTTCCACAGTCGTCTTTGGCAGCGATGTTGACAAGTGCATGAACCAGTAACCCCTTCAGTCTGATTTTTTCTACCTCCAGTTTTATCCAGCATAGAGAGACTTCATAGGATCATTAAGTAAAAAAATAAGGATACACAAAGAGCACAAAGAAAAGGGAAGTGGCAGTTCAAAATGAGGGAAAACATAGGCTGTATTTTTGGTTTCTATGCTATCCAGTTTGATGTTGCTAAAATTTCTAGTGCATGTGAAAATTTTCCTATTGGGATTTTTTGCAGCTGATCAGAAAAAAAAATATGATTTTTTTTTAATGTTGTATGAGTAGAGAAACACTTTATAGTACTTATGTGATACAGTAATTACCCCATGTAAAACAGTAGGTGCTTTTATAGAGACTTGTATAAGTGAAAATCCTAGAAACAGGTTTTTATACAGAATCCGATTTATATATGCATGACTGAAAATCAGTGTACAGGGTATGTAATGCCGAAATGATGAGTGCATGCTTGTATACCGTAGTTTTTTGTAATAATGAGAGAATACAAAAATTATTTAATGCTATTAGAAACACCAGTCGTGGTGTATTCCTGCTGTGGTATAGTAGTTATTTGATAAGGATGAGAGTTGAAGGCTAGAAATGTCCCCTCCTTGTACAGTAAGTTCCTGTATGATGTCCTAGATACGTGTCAGGCAAAACATTACTATAAGTGATATGAAGGCAGGACATGTAGTTGCACTGTTTTAGTATTACATGCCCCCCCACCCCTTTTCTTTTTTAAGCATGCATTTTTTTCTTCAGCATAGCTTGATACTGTATGAATGACAAGTAATTTTCACAGGAAATTGATGTTATTTCTTGATCAACTTGAAGTGTGAACTTCTTGCATTACTGTAGGGTCATGCTATTGTCACTGAAGCCCATTTGTGTCGCCGGCAACATATTATGCTTATTTTCTCCTCTGATTATTATTGGACAGTCCTGTCCTGGATATATATTGTATGTACTGAAGTACAGTATTTAGTTAACTATGTAACCATCTTCTAAGGTGTCACTCATCTATCTACATTATTAGTTACACAAAAACACTTGTCATATAGAGTGCTGAGGAGAACTATTGCTTAGGATCAGTTTCATCAATCACTCTCTGAGTAATGATGCTTCTTTTGTTGACTATATGGGAAGTAATGATGCAACAGTGATGGTGAGTTGAAAACTTCATTCATGATATTAACACAAATATTATAATTTCATCCATAACCTCTCTCCATGTAACCACTTTTATACTTTTGACGGATGAGCCCAGCTTCTTCCAACAGTATTCCAGGGGTTGTATTGTAGTGGCTTGGGGGCTTTGCAGTATCTCATCCATAGTGATTAATTTTTCATGCAACACAATACTGTTCTTTTGTGCAAGAGTGTATCATCATCATCACCATCATCATCTTACCCTTTTTCCCATTTATTGGGGGATGCTCACCATCCACTCACTCAATGTAGTGCTGCTCTTGGGTGCCTGCCCTTTCCTCCTTCCTTTCTTTCCATCCTTCCTCTTCTGTCTTCCTTTCTACAGGTGATTCTACACAGAGTGACAAGCCAAATGGTTTCCTGTACACCAGGAAACCATTTACTATGCTGGGTGGTAACCATATAACCAAATTATGGCACCTGGTGGTTTATTGGGTAATTAAAGTGCTCCAATCCGATTGACCCAGTCCAGGTTTATATCCAAGGCGTGGTTGGGGTATATTGCTCATGTAATGCCACTCAGGGATGAGTGAGGTTGGTCACTCTCATCTCAAATGTCAGGACCAACTTGCCCAGCCCCAGGCTCCTATGCTCCCCATGGGGCAACACTGGATTAGATGATGAATAAATGAATGAATGAATTGATAATCTGAAAAGAGTTATGGTAATGATGATCCCCTGACTCCCCTTTTTTTCTGTTGTGTCATATTTTTTGGCCCACCAGAAGAGAACATGGCCCTTTGTTGGTATAGGTAGATCTAAGAATGGCTGCAGATTTCAAGTGGAATTATTGACAACAATGATCCGTGCATGTTTTCTAATACCTTTTATGAATTTAACCCAACTGATAAATCTTTGTCATCAGTGTGTAAAGAAATTAGGGACCCGAGTTTTACTAAATGATGACTTCTCCCTTGCATTCAGTATTTGTGTTTGTAAGTAGTCATGTACATTCTTTGGGAGGATGCACTGTTTGCAGAAAATGTCCTTTCACCTCACCTGCTCCTCATTCTTGTAATTCCACAGCAACTAAGCATTTTAAACTAACCCGGCCTAAATTTTTGTCCTTTTGCAGTTTTTTACGTTTAACTTAATGGCAGAAAAGGACAATACCCCGGCACTACAGCCTTTGCCAAAACACCTCCTTGTGGCTAGGACTGTATTCTGTTGCTAATCTGTTGTTATAACCAATATTCAGGAGGGAGAAAAAGGCAGGTTTTTCCAGGTTACAGTAAAAAGGTTATAACAATCCATGTCTATTTATGGTCTGGTGTCTTAAAATCAGAAGGGTTGGCCATTAGACTACCTGCTCTCCATCTCACACACACCCTTACTTGTACAGTGTACCCAGCTGACACTGACGACAGCGATCTATGGTGACCAATACATGGAAGTCATTAGTGTAGGGTTTTGTGGGTTCGTGAGACATTTTCAAGGTCCATGGAGAGAGAATATGAAAGGTGACAGGATTTTGGCAGCCTGTAGTACCTGTGGCATCCTTTCTCTGATTCATGAGCATGTAAAGTCAGTTATGTGTGGGTTTGTCAGTCCTATGTGGATATGAGAAATTGGATTGGGTAATGTAAAGTATAGTCATCTAAAAAGTTCGTAGTGCCTCATCATAGCAAATTAACCAATTTTTGAAAGTCTCTGCCAGTATGAAGAAACAGTTCTTAGGATACATAAATTAATGTCATGCTTGTTTACTTTCAGCAGTACAAATTAACCAGTGCTGAAATTTGCTTGTGCCAGTTTTATTGTGATATTGAAGGGGAATGGTATTTTGTCATTTATCAAACTCCATGTACTGTATTTAGCATAATTATAGTGAATTACTGAAGATATTCAACTACAGTAGTTAGGAGTATTTTATGAAAGCATGGGTATTTTTTGTAAAGTTGATTTTTTACAGGAATCAGAGCTTTGGTTAAATTATTTGCATGTCAGTATCATACTTGCCCCATCAAATAAATATTTTCACAGAAGATTGTTTATTTGTATCAGTGGCAAAGGAACGGACTGTGAATAGTTGCAAAGTGATCAGGATGAGGTCAGAGGATAGACAGAAAAATGAATGTCACAGTTTCACTCAGAAAAATGCAAGTGTATGAGGATTAGACGGTCTGAGGTTAAAGATGAGGATTATCTCTTGAATGGCAGGATCAAGAGGACCAAGACAGAAAAAGATATAGGAGTAATCACTGATGAGAATGTCATTTTTAGACTACCTGGCAGAGAAGATAAAAAAACGCCAACAAAATAGTGGGACTGATTAGAAGAACCTTTGTTCACCTGGATAGTGCAATATTCAAGCCCCTGCACACAGCATTAGTGAGACCAGTGTTAGAGTATGGCAGTTAAATTTGGTGCCTATACTTGGTAAAGGACATTGAAGCAGTGGAGAATGTGCAACGTACGGCCACCAAGCTAGTCCCCCGGATTAAAGACCTGTCATACTAGGAAAGGCTCTGGAAATAGGGGTTACCAACATCAGCATACAGAAAATCGAGGGGAGAGCAGATAGAGACTTCCAAAATCATATCTGGCAAATACCGTATTGCCAGGCTTGCACTGCAGGTCTGTTCCAGATGAGAGAAAGCGACTCTAACCGAGGGGAAAAAAAAAAAAAAATGTACTCATTCTCAAACAGTGATTGACGACTGGAACAGCCTGCCAAAATGGGTAGTAGGGGATAAGACAGTAGAAATATCTGAGGCAAATCTAGACGGATTTTGGATAGACCAACAACAGAGATTTGCTACAGGGCACAAATATCCACCACGCGAAGCAACTATCCAAGTGGAAACGGGGCTAATGCGTTAGGCGTAACAACCTCTCCCAGAACATCATCTGTGCGAATCTTTGTTAACATGACGACAACGAATTCACACACACATGCCACAATACAACGTTCAGACAGGTTTTCAGGGAATGTAAGTTACCACAACGTTAGCTTTACGTAACAGGCCATGCATATCAAAATCGCCTGCGTGTGCGTAATTTTTTAATACGGACTATCACTTCAAGTGATTGTTCATAATTTGTGATGAGAACATGAGAGCAAGATGGTAGCTTGTGAGCCTTATGATTTTTTTTTTTTTTCGCGCCATAGTTGTATTTTGAAATCTAAGCAGACGACGCCTCGAGGAGTTGTGGGGGAGCTGTGCAGGGGTCTGGCAGTGAGACGGTTATCACAAAAATAGACGACTATTGTGCAACCCTTTATATCAAGCATAAACCACATCAGTTTGTAACTTTGAAAGGGAGCATATGAGGTTGTGCCAAAGGGGGTTGGAGTAGACAACAAGGATTATTCAACTTCAGAGTAATTTCCCGGTTATCCCTGGGAGGCTCGGGTGGGTAGGGAGGGAGCCAGGCAGTGATCCACGTGAGGCGGAGGAAGGTAGACGATGGCACAAGAGAACGAACTTGAAAATAGTTGTGGCAGTGAGAAAGATGGAACAACACCCGTTAAGCAGGCGGTGCCCGAGCTGAAAACCAAGGAAACATGCCTCAAGGACGAGAAAACGGCCGGTGAGTAGAAGAATCAATGATGTAAGAAGTATGTTGTTAAGGGACTCGGCCCTAGCAGACGAAAGCCGGCTGCAGCAGACGCCTTTATGACGAAACCCTCCCAGCTGTTTTACCAAGGTCAGAGCTATCCACGCCACTTCATTTTATCCCTTTTCTTAAATCCAAGCAAAAGTTATTCCCCACAACCCCAGACAACATTTGAATGAAGTTGGAGGAGTTACATAAGCGATGATATAAGCACAGTAGATCAGCTGATTATAAGACTCCCTCAAGGAGCTCGCTGGAAAATTTCGTCTGTTGGTTACTAGGGGGATGAAAATTTATGTTTATACTACCAGTATGGAATATATAAACTCTGGCACTTTAGAGTAGGGTAGTCAGTATATCCGATGAGTTACGGAGAATCCTAAGTAAGGAATGACGAGGGTTAAATAGGCGTTACATAGCGCTGGTCCGCTGGGTTGCCAGACATGTAGCATTAGGCCTAAAGCTGCGGGGTTGTATCGTAGGCCTATATCAGTACCATGACCACATGTCCCAGAGAAGTCGGTTTTAATGCATAATGATTAAGCCCACATAAGGAGTGACTACAATAGTTTAATGTAAAATAAGAAGCTTAACTTAGGCCTCCTGATCAGATAACCTCCTCAATGATCATTTCTGTCTCTGCACTCTACAAGCACTTTTATTCACCTGTAAGGAAACATTGAATTAGAGGAGTAAGTCTTCACTTACACTTTCACAGTAAGGAGTGGTACCGGTATCAAAAGCTAATTCTGTCAGTCTTTTAGCCTGAACAGTAATTAAGCCAGTCTTAGCTCAAACAATAATTCAGTCAGCCTCAGTTGGAACAGTAATTCAGTCTTTTAGCTGGAACAGTAATTCTGTCAATCTTTTAGCAGGAACAGTAATTCAGTCAGGCACAGCTGGACCAGTAATTCAATCAGTTTTTTTAGCTGGAACAGCAATTCAGTCCATCTGTTACCTTGAACAGATTGAATGACATCAAGTTAAAGGGATATTCCTAACTGGCATTGTTTCTCACATAATTGACTGCTGTTGGTTGACATGCATTGGCCTATACAAAATTTGAGTATTGTAGTGCTGAAATGCTGGTTGTGGACAATACTCAGTACTGTATTGTAATTATATATCCATCCTAGTATAGGCTGCAGGTTGTGAAGGGATTAAGGAAGGCACTCTCTGATCCCTGTAATTTGGAAAGTCAATGCTTTAGAGAATAAAATTGCCAGGAGATGCAAGAACAATTAAAAAAAAAAAAATTGGATTAAAGGGGCAGAATACAGAAACATTTTCATTCTGAAGTCCCAGTGCTGCTTATGGTTTGTCAGTTTCTGTCAGTTTACAGTATTAGCTATGTGGGAAAAGTTGTGATATTTATTAAGACCTATCAGAAAACACGATATTTATTAAGACCTATCAGAAAACACACACACACACACACACACACACAAAGTGGAGATCGATACTATGAGGTGCTTAGTTGCAGTGCTGATCTCCTTAACTTAGGCCTTATGGTCTGTGGCTGATTACTTAACCAGTGATGTGGGATAAATATCATTATATCATCAGGGTTACCACAGTTACCTTCCCTGAGTGTCACCCTAGGTAGCAACTCATTTTACCGGTACCTTACCTATCAACCCACAAGGATTTGAACCCTGGCATCACTTGGCCAGCAGCTTCATATTTAACATCACCAACCACTCAGCTACCTCTCTTAAATCCAAAGTAAATTTCTCAAAATTGTCAGATTTCAAATAGCCTACCAGTAGCTAGTACTCGTAAGGCTCATTTTCCAGAGTGCCCCAAATTAATAATACGGTCTGTAACACATCCCAGCCGTGTAATGAGGATGAGAGTGCTATCTCTGTCTTCCTTTCTGACCCTTCCGTCATCAAGTACTGTACTCCACTCAGCTTTATCTTTAACCCAGGAGTGTGGAGGGCAGTGATAAGAGCATCATACTCACCATGACTATCAGGGATATCAGAACACACTTGTGATTACCATATCTGTCTTTCCCCGCATGGTGCATCGCGTGAGGGCTGGTTTCATATTAAGAACCTCTAGGCACATTTTTTGCTACTTATTAAAGACCTGCCATAACCTTTTCATACTGTCAACTTGCTCTTGTAACGGTACATCTTTCCCCACATTTATTCTGCCTTGTGTGTTCTTGATCTCTACATTTTTCCACTTTCCACCTCATTATCATATACAAGTATCCTCTGTGGCATTCCTTGCTGCTTAATACTGTATCTGTCAGTCTCCCTATTCAGTCCCTTATCCCTGAGGTCACATAAGTGCAGTTGCTTTGCTTGGCAGAATAAAATGCCACAGTGATCATTTAAGGTTTCATGTCTAGGAAGTGTCCCGGATAAACTGCTTGTGTGAAATATCCTTCAGAGGTGCATGCTCGATTCTGTTAATGATGGAGAGGTTATATATAAGCATTTTAGACATATATACATTCCCACAACTGTACAGTGAATCATGAGCAGTGTGTGTGTGTGTGTGTGTGTGTGTGTGTGTGTGCATACAGTACATACGTAAATACATACATATAAATCCCTCGGCATAGCTAATACAAGTCGCGAACAATCCATACTTTCCTGATTGTAATGCCATCTCTCACCCAGCAGCACGCAATTTTATTCACCTCATGCACACATTATCATTCATTTTTCTGTTTGCTCTCCTCTCTTCCAATTCCTCCCATCCTTCGTGTCACGTTTTATTACTCTTCATTCCACTTCAGGAGGCTCTGCACTGTTTGACAAGCCTAATGGTTTCTTGTAACTCAGGAAATCATTTACAAGGCTAGGTGGTAACCAAACAGTATAACCAGATATCAGGGTGATGTGGAAGCTGTTATGGTGGAGAGACAGTGTAATGGAGCCAGGAACGAAACCTCTACACACTTCCTCGCGTTTACCTCCTTCCAACCTCCCAGTTCTCATAAATCCATCTTCAAATACGCTTACTTCTCAGATAGGCCTGTTCCCCTACCTTGCTCTCATTTTACATCTTCTGGCTCTCCCAATCCCTCCTACATAGCCCACTTATACACCACTCGCATTCGCCCTCCCTCATTATGCTGCCCCACGTTGCTCGTGGTGTGTACGTGCTCCAAAAAGTATCGGTGCACTCTTCATATGAGACAGTGTGACACCACAGGCAATGGCTAATGTAGAATATCCAATGATTCTGCCCCACGTTTGTAAATCTGCTTCATTAGGATGCTTTCTCTTACGTGCTTATGATATTTCCTAGACTAGTCAGTATTGCTTTGATGTAAATAGGCCTAATTCAGATAATAATGTGGTACTCTCGGAACATCACCCTCTGTTATTGATCATTTCGGATATCATCGGAGCCTTCCCACACGATACTGGTTGAAGCTGATATATCTCTTCCACTTCCAGCCACCGCTTTCTGGTAAAGTCAATCATATAAGCCACAAACATGTTCCTAAATGGATGACACTTTCATTGTATTCTGGTGATGTTGTGTGTGTGTGTGTGGCGGGGGAAGGCATTGATATGATGTTACATATAAATGCGTAGTGCATATGTATCTGACAATCACACACTGTCATTCTGTTATTGGGGTGTGTACTGTTCAGTATAATGGTACTACACACACACACACACACACACAATCTCGAGATTCAAGAAGGGTTATCGTCAGTGCGGGTGATAGATTTAAGGCGGGTTATCATGTTTCTTTTCTTTTTTTTCCATACAGTATATGCCGTATATCAAAATTCACTGGGTCAGCAGGAGCGCACCATATTTTAAACCTTAATCCTTTCTGTTTTATGTTCTTGCTTTCACATTTTTTTTTCTTCGTCTTCGTCATCCTCCTCCTCTTCATCATCATTATTAAATATTACTATTATGATTCGGAGAAACTTATAAAACTGAAGGGGTTTGTGATGACTGTCGTTGCAAGATCACAGGTAGCGTTTTAAATAACCGAGTAATGAAGGGGTTAATTGCATCAGGTGTTTCCTGCCTCGGTTGCGTGGATTTTCAGCCGTAATTTCAGCATCATGACCTTCGTTTGTGTGTTTGTTTCTTTGTGATTGATATGTGTTTGTTTCTATATATGTACGGTATGTGTTTGTATGTGTGCTTATGTGTTTGTGTGTGTTTGTGTACGGTATTAGTGTTTGAGTGTACCAGCGTGTTTGTTTGTGTACTGAATTTTGTGCTTAAACGTATTTTAGTGTTCCCTAGGCCAGTTAAATACAGGTACCGGTAGTTCAGAATGTAAGGGATTAGTACACAATAGTAGATTAACGATCTGTTCGAAATTTTGTCTGCGAATTTCTGAACTACAGTCGAATTTGCCATATTATTATTTTTTTTTTCTAGGAAGGTCTATATGCCGATTAGAAGTTAACACAAAATAAAGCAAGGAAGTCATCCTGGGAAGAACAAGCCTATAGTGATGCAGTGGCTTAGTAAAGATGTGGTGTCACCTCACGACTGCCTCTCTCTCTCTCTCTCTCTCTCTCTCTCTCTCTCCCCTGATGAAAAGAGAGGAAAGACGAATAAAACATTTTAAAAATCCATATACCAGATTATACTGTTTTTACTTTATGACCAGTTTTCGTCCATTTGCAGCTTATTTCTCATAATTCATTGGCAGAAAACTACAATGCTATGACTGTGCATCCACATCAGTGCACTGCTTTGTGACTAGCGTCATATTCTAGTGTTAACTGTTACAGCTCAGCATTCAGAATACCGGGGTGGCAATAATAGGCCATGTTAAACCCGTTTATTATAAAATTGAGAGAGAGAGGGGGGGGAGGGAGGGGGGAGTCATTCGCAGCATTTTAAGACTCCATGCAGTAAGAAGAGCTAGTTGAGAGATGTAGATAAATACATTGAGAGAGAGAGAGAGAGAGAGAGAGAGAGAGAGAGACCCATAGGAAATGAGAGGAAAGGGATTAGTTACTAGGAATTAAAGGGGTGGGGTTTGCCCACAGGAAAGAGTCATCATTCTCAGCATTTTCAGACCATGCAGTAAGAAAGTTAGTTGAGAGATAAAGATAGATACAGTAGATAGATAGATACATGGAGAGAGAGAGAGAGAGAGAGAGAGAGAGAGAGAGAGAGAGAGAGAGAGAGAGAGAGAGGCACCCATAGGATATGAAAGGGAAGGGATTAGTTACTAGGAATTGAAGGGGTAGGGTTTGCCCACAGGAGAGAGAACCATAGATGAGGAAAGGGGTTAGTTGCTAGGAATTAGAAGGGGTAGGGGGTCGCCCAGAGAGAGAGAGAGAGAGAGAGAGAGAGAGGCATAATTCCCAGGACTTCAAGACGCCAAGCAAAAAAAAAGCAAAAAAATAACTAAATAACGTTGCCCAGTCATGGTGATCGGTCCTTTGTTAATGTTTTCAGAAAACCAGCATTTTAGAAATTCAGATGAAAATAGCTGTTGGAAATATTTCAGTAACATAAACAGGCGAGGGAAAAAAAATATTATAAGTTCCATGTTTAGTCAAAAAAATATCGGCAGAAGAGATCGTGCTGGCGGAGATGCCAGCTTGCCTTTTTTTTTTTTTTTTTTTTTTTATTTTATGCTGTCTCCACATGAATGACTTTTGTTTTCAAAGTTTAATGATTTGGTAATGCCTTCTTACACCAGTTACTGAAGATATTTACCAGACTGAAGGAAATTGTCTAGAAGTGGCAAGAATATTGTATCGTATCGTATCGTTTCGTTTATAAAGGCACCGACATGTTTGCTTGCATCGGCCGTGGTCACCTCATTGCAGTTCTTTACGGTGCATGATCCCTGGCATTCGTCGCCAGATTGAAGGGTTGATTTTACAACCTTGTAGTGCTTAAAGAACAGGATATTTCTTCAGTTCGTGAGAGAAAAAGAAATCATACTGGACATTTTAAGTCGTCATGCAGTGAGAAAGCTAGTTTTGAGAGAGAAGGACTCGGCAACACGCTTATCCAAGTGCATAGGGTACAAAAGGCAGTTCAGTATGCGAAGTTCATCTTCGAGGGGTAAAAAAATATCAGGTATTGTATATCGTGTGATCTCATTAGAGGTATATCCTGCTAGATATTAGAGATGTAACCTGCTAGATATTAGAGGTGTTTCCTGCTAGGTATTAGAGTTTTTCCTGTTAGGTATTAGAGGTGTTTCCTGCTATTATAGATATTACAGGTGTTTCCTGCTAGATATTACAGATGTTTCCTGTTTGATATTACAGATGTTTCCTGCTTGATATTACAGATGTTTCCTGCTAGGTATTAGAGGTGTATCGTGCTAAATGTTACAGGTGTTCCCTGCTAGATATTAGAGGTATTTCCTGCCTGTATTCTCATCGGATAAGGAAGCTTCCTAACACCTCTTCCGTAGCTATTTATTTTTGGATACGGTTGGTTGTACAGTATGTTATTTATGCAGAGTTTGGCAGTTTGAAGGATTTACTTAACACGGAACAGGACAATGATTTGTAATAGGCAAGTTAAATCGCATAGGAAAAGGTGCTAGGGGGCTTCCTTAACAGACGAGAATACGAGACACGCGTCATTCGGATGATGGACATGGGTTAATGAAGTTTAAATAAAAATCTTCCTTTTTCGAAATCTCTCCTAAGCTGACTAGAAGAATGTTGTGGTAGCGGTGATAGAATGTAGAAGACATTGCTGTGACTGCTATGACAGGTGCTAGCTACTGTTACTGTTCCTGGTACTTCTGCTATGGCTTACGTACTACTATTACTGTGTTACTACCACTACTGCTGCTGCTGCACGTTGCCGAAGGGAAAGGGTTAAGGGAAAAAAATCATGCTTTAAGCTCAATAATTTCGTCTGGAGAGAGAGAGAGAGAGAGAGAGAGAGAGAGAGAGAGAGAAATTCCTAGATCCTTTCAGTTGGTGGCCAAGTGTAGTCAGACTTGGAGATGGATTTCCTGGTAACCAAGGAGACTCCTCGTCGGTTGGAAGCTTGCTGACACCTCTTCCTAAGCGATTTATTTTTGGATATGGCTGGTTAATATCCTTTTGTACGTTATTATGCAGAGTAGCTTTGTCGATACGAGCAGGATTTACGTACAAGGGAAGTAGGGTGTAATAATAATAGAAAAAATTGCTTAGGAGGAGGTGCTAGGGAGCTCTAACCGACGAGAACACGGGCGGTAGTATACAAGGCGAGAGAGTATACTACTGTAGGTGTAGGGGTGGCTAGCTTAATGTATGGTAACCCTGACATGCACACACACGGCTTCACAATACAGTACATGAGAGTGTAGAAGGGAGGGGAGGGGGGGCAAGGTTCGGTATTCTCGTCCCAAACACCTTTTCTTCAGCGATTTATTTTGTTTGACACATTATTATCCCCTTCTGTGGTACGTAAGCCCTTCCAGTATGGTCATACCCTGTATAAATAACGTAGAAAGGTATATTAACCAACCATATAAAAAAAAAAAATGACTAAGGAAGTGGTGTTAGGGAGCTTCCTTAATACGAGAATACCGGCAGTGTAATTTAATGTTAATCCTTACAACTCAGCATTCGGTATATGAGGAGGCAATTTTGCATTTAGTAAAAGGAAACAGAATACGTTACAGCATCACCATATTCTTGATAACCTGCTACGGGCCAGCATTTAAAAAGGAAAGATGGCAAATTTTAGTCCAGCTTAAAGAATGTGTGTGTGTGTGTGTGTGTGTGTGTGTGTGTGTGTGTGTGCTTCCCTGCTGGCAACTTGAGTTCAAAAATAGATGTAATATTCTTCAGTACACACACCCCACCCTCACCACACTTCACACCATATCATACCAACGCATCCTGCCACACTGTACAGTTATACAGCCGATATAGTACTCTACCACACCGCACTATGCCACACTTTACACTACACTACACCACACCACATTACGTCGTACCCATATACTACACACTTAACCATACTACCATACCACACTACACAATAGTACTTCATACAACACAGCACTACACCATATCACTCCACTACACCATACCAAACTGCATATCGTACCACATTACACTACACTATACTACACAACACTACACCATACCACACTGCACTACACCATGCCACACTACACTAGGTCATGCCACAATACACAATACCATACCATACTACACTACACCATACCGAACTACACTACACCATACCAAACTACACTACACCGTACCATACTACACTACACCATACCACTATACTACACTACACCCTACTGTACTACAATACACTATACCTTACTCCACTACACCATACCACACAGCACTACACTACACCACACCATACCACACTACACAACACCACACCACACTACACAACACCATACCACCATACCACACTACACAACAGCATAATTATCACACAACACTACCACATTGCATTACACCACATTGCTGTATACCCCTACTCTGCACCATACTATAGTACACCACACTATATTACACAACACTTTACCATACCACACCTCACCACACCACATCACATGCTATACTGTACCATGCTACACTGCACCACCCCAAGCTACACCAGTCATCACTGTTTTATGCCATACCACATACCACACCATACCATGCATTACCATACCACAACACCACATCATTCCATATATTACCACACCACACCATGCCATACATTACCATACCACACCACATAACCATTCCATACATTACTATACCACACTACACCACTACCCTACATCAGACCATAAGGGAATACACCAAACTATACCCCAGCATCCTTATATAATGTTCATTATATAAGAATTTTAGATATGGGAGCATTTTTCAGAATCAGAGTGTCCATCAGTCACTCGCTAATGATTTTCGAATTACATTTTGGGAAGCTAGAAGCGTAGAAGTTTAGAGGGTTGGAAGGCTAATACGAACAGGATAGAGAAGGTACTGCATTTAAACACTGTGTATATAGTTGTTTTTACTATTATTATTATATATGTAAATACAGTACTGTTTAACTTAATACTGTACCACTGGTGGGTGTTTTGAGGGAACAGAATAACCTTCATTACAGTGGCTTATTGTCCACTTTATAATTGATGCCTGTTGATAATTACTCAGTTGAGGAGAGACTTTTTGTGTGGTATACAGCTGTTTTTGAACAGTGAGTTTTGCATTATGTTTTTCCCCCTCCTTATCAGTGGATCTCACACTTGCCTGATAACATGTTACTGCCGTAGAGATAATGACTGAGTAGATAAACAAAGGATGATTGTGTGCATGTTTCTGAGTACCGTAAGGGGTTGATTAGCACATTGGGGAACTCAAACCACATTTACCAAGTCAAGTCTGTGCTGAGACATACACCGGGCATATACAGTATATACTGTATATCTCCTATACAGTACACAGGTCATCCTCATGGGAGCTGTGCTTCCTGCATTTTCATTGCACCTTGCCATATGGAAGAACACTGTTCAAACTGGCAAAGCATTGTCTGACACAGGAAGGGGGCTGTTTATTTGTGGTTGATGTGTCTCCTCAGCCAGACAGACCAGGGTAGAGCAGTAGCAGCAGCATCAACAGCACAAGATTTCGTATCATTCATATCATAACGTTTATAAAGGCTCCAACATGCTTGCATGTCAGCTTGATCACCTTATGGCGGCTCTTCATGCTTCTGGATCTCTGGCAGCCTCCCTGTTGTGTCTCTTACCCCTGAAATTCAACATAACTTAAATATACTGAACCAACTCACTTTCATTCTTCACACATGCAGAGGCTGTGTGTTGTGTGTCAGAGATGTGTTCCAATTTATCATGGCTTTTTTTTTTTACATACAGCTGGAACTGTAAATTTAGGGGAAACTGTCAGGTCAGCTTTATATGTAACAGTGGAACTTAATATTTTTTACACTATGAACTTGAGCAAAGGGGGAAAAAAAACTTACCGGCTTGCTGCACTGAAATTCCCTCACTCACATTTACTAGAGCATGTAAGAGAGAACAGGCATCGGATAACCATTAATTCTCCACTCATGTACCAAACCTCCCCCTGTTACCGTATATACCGGTGTATAAGTCGACGTTTTAAGTATAAAAAAATCTCAAAACACTAGGGGTTGACTAATACGCCGAGCATAAAGTTGTCGATACATGGCCGAGACAAAAATGAGGCCATGGTATATACCGTACCAAAGGAGGGAATTGACACTACCAGCAGGACCAAAGTCATACAGTAGCCTGCTAATTCTATCATGCTAGTCTTGTACCGCAACTTTATGACAGATCCAAATGTTGTACTAACAAAGTCCAGCATAAGGTTAAGGGGCTAGAACTACTTACCTAGTTAATTTTTGTAGCCGAGACAAAGTTTTAATAAAAACTAAGTCATGGTTACTGGTAATTACTGGTGTTTACACCTAAAATGTGAGGCGTATCCTATGTCTTACATCTTTCCTTGAACATAGACAAACACCAGCTGGGTAATGGCTATTCAAGACGGTGAATATGACATGCTATTACTGTAGGCTTTCCATGGATAGAGACAATATGCATTTTGAACAGTTTTGCTACGATGATCAGTTGTAATGAAAGTGGTGTGGTCCTACATTTCTGCTACACATGGTAATGCATGTTTATTTGTGTAGTGTATGAGCAATACCAACAGGTGAGGAAAATCATTTTGAGCAATAACAAATGAAACTTGGGTAGTAGTTTAGCAGAGGCTTGACGTTGACCTAGTTACTGGAAGAACCAGTTCTAGCCCCATAACCTTATGCTGGACTTTGTTAGTACAACATTTGGTGCATGTTAACTTTTGCTGTTTGATTCTAATAACATCAGTTGTCTGCTGGGTAACACATACAAATTCTTGACAGTCAGATGGAAGCGGTGCTGCCTTAATTTGGGGATTGACTTATCCGGCTATGTGGAGAGGATTGAGAATGAGAGAATAACGAGGAGATTGTGAGTGAGGTGAAGGGGGGGAGAGGGAGGGGCAGGCCGAGGATGAGATGGAGGGATGGAGTGGAGAGGTATATGAGAGAGGGGGGTGTGAGCTGGGGGGAGGGCAGTGAAATGGCAGGGGACAGAGCGACATGGAGGTGATTTGTTTGTGGCCACCCCTTATGGTATTGAGACATCTGGCAGTAGATAGATAGATAGTCATATCTGGCAAATATAGGCCTGAACCTGAATTACACCTCAGAATATTAGGGTTCAACTTATACACCAGATCGACTTACTGGCATATACGGTATATACTGTACTGTATTTGTATATCACCAGATGCTTTAATCCCATTGGGGCTGACCATAGACAATTTGCCTCCACATTGCCCTGTCCATCACATTCAGGTGGCCTTCTCCCACACCACACATTCATATCCATCTCTGCCTCATCCCTCCACCTCACTTTCATATTCTGTTTTCCAGAGCATGTACGAGAGAATAGCGGAGACAGTGAGTGTGCAGAGAAGTCTGAAACAGAACTCCAGGAGAAAGCTGAGAGCACAGAGAATGGAGTTGGTCGAGAAAGCACAGAGGAGGAAGAGGAGGAGGAGGAAGGAAAGAATGGAAGCAAGAAAGAGGAAGAGGAAGAAGAGAAAGAAGGAGCAGCACCCCAGGATTATGGATTCTCAGTAAAAATCCGACCGCCAACAGGAGACACGTTTGAGATCCAGGTACCATACCACGTTTATAAAGTTTCTGAATTTTGTACAAGTATGTCCATCAATCTACAGATGCCTTAAATCTTGTAAGAGGTGACCACACACAAGCCACCCCCGTATGCCCTTTCTTCCGCTTTCTGGCTGCCTTTCCTCCAACTCGTACCCCCCTTCATTCATAAAGTTTATTTCTCCACTCTATGTCTCCATCTCATCCTTGGTCTCTCCCTCCACCTCACACACTTACGCTCTTCTCGTCAGTCTCTCACTCTCCACCCCTCTTTCATATATCTCTCCACTCATCTTTCTACCTCATCTTTGGTCTCCCCCTCCACCTCACCCACATATAGAGTCTCTCACTCTCCTCTCCTCTTTCATAGATCTCGCCACTTATCTTTCTGCATCATCCTTGGTCTCCCCCTCCACCTTATTTACATATACTCTTCTAGTCAGTCTCACATTCTCCATTCTCTTGTTTATATTTTTGTCATCACACCCACAGCTAATAAACACTTCACCCTCAGTAGGCCACCATATCTGTGCTTTTGCCTTTCAGCTTAAGTTGGCACCAGTATTACTATCTATCTGTCTGTTTATTGCCAGATGCCTTAATTCCATAAGGAGTGGCCACAAACAAATTGTCTCCATGTTGCCCTGTCTCACACCATTTCACTGCCCTCCCCCCAGCTCACCCCCCCCCCTCTCTCAAATACCTCTCCACTGCATCCCTCCATCTCATCTTCGACCTTCCCCTCCCTCTACCCCCCTCCACCTCACTCAATACTCGCTCCTCGTAAGTCTCTTGCTCTTCATCCTTTCCACATAGGCCAAACCACCTCAGTGTATTTCTTCGAATGCTTTCATCACTTCCACGTTACTACAGGTGTATTTATTACTTACTGTACAAGTAAGGTAGAGAAATAGGGTTAGGATAATAATGAAGAGGGTTAGGATAATGATGAAATGGGGTTAGGGTAAAGAAATAAGTTAATGATGAAATAGTATTAGAAATTCAGTAAGGCTAGGTTAGTTATGAAGTAAGGTTAGGGTAATAATGAAAGTGTAAGGGTAATGCCTGAAATAGGATTAGAGTAACAATTCTGTAGTTTTTATTACCATAAATTTTTGGTGTGGATGGTAATGTGGCTATTTCATGCTGTTTCCCTTACCCCATCATTAGGTTAGAAATAATGGTCTGGATGGTGATGATGATGATGATGAGTGGAGTTAGGATAATAATGACTTTTGATTTGATTGTTGCAGGTTAGCAGTATGGAGCTTGTATATGAGATCCACCAGGTGCTGATGGACCGAGAGGACACCTGCCACCGCACCTGCTTCACCCTCCACCTTGGTAACCAGACACTCGACCACTTTGCTGAGCTCAAGACCATCAAGGGCCTGAAGGTGAGAGGGAGGTGATTTTGGTAAATAAATGTTAATGAATATTGAGGAAGAGTAAAGTTTGACTACATTTCTGTCTCATAAATCTAATATATAGCTTGGTAAGAAGAGAAATGTGGTCATGTTGAATTGTGAGGCAGAATTAACTTCTTGCTGTACCGGTACTGTTATATCCCACAGGAGGGCTCCATGATCCGCATACAGGAGGCACCCTATACTGTACGAGAGGCCAGAATCCACGTGCGTCATGTGCGCGACCTGCTGAAGTGTCTTGACCCTCAAGATGCCTACCTTGGGGTTGACTGCCAGTCCCTGTCCTTCCTTTATGCAGTCTCGCAGGGGGATGTCCTTGGTCAGTTTTTTTACTCTATTGTTTTTGCTTAAATAAATTTACATTTTTATAAGACTTGGTTGTGTAGTATGTGTCACCTTGTGGCTGCCTTCCAGGCTACAGATCATTTGTAGCATTTTTTATTAATCCCTGTACCTTTAGATCTTTATGTAAGCCCTCACCCTATGTCATCATAGTTCTTTCTTCTAGCACTCTGCCATCATTGTTCATATTCATGGTCCTCATAACTCAACCATTACCCGTCCATCTTGTCATCCTCATCATACGTCACTCCATCCTTTGAACATCCCCAACTTTGTTGTATTATGATTCACTGCCACTCAGTGTCACACTTCTCACACAGGCAGCATACCCGGTACACATTCTCCATTGTTAAGTGAGTCTTTTAGCAGTAAGGGGATGTAATTGCTCTCAAAACTTCCTAGAACCACTTCTGAATCTGCAACTGGAGCAGTCTCCCCTCCCCATAGCACTGATTGCTGTTGTTGATTAACCTCAGTTTGTCAGGCTGAGCAGATCCATCAACCACAGGCAAGCAACTGTCCCTATAGGGCTGACCTGTACAGTAAACTGATGAACCTGTGCAGCAGACACTGCCTCACCACAGTGCAGTACGGGGAAGTGTGTTGAGGTTTGGTTCGTAGCTGGATGTCTTATTTGTCTCCACCCATGTAACAGGGGCACTGTAGAAGGCTCCATATCACTCCATTATTTGGTTATGTGGGTACCATCCAGTGTTGTAAATGGTTCTGGGGCTTACAGGAGACCGTTAGGCTTGTCACTTAGTGTAGAGCTACCTGAAGTGGAAAGAAGAGTAAAGGTTACAGGAAGGATGGGAGGAAATAGGAAGAGGAAAGGGCTGACACAGAACAAGAATGGTAAAAGTGAAGGAAGAGATAGTCATCACTACATCAGGTGAGTGGATGATGGACACTATCACATGCCACCAGGGACTGATTATCACCCAAATAAAAAAATTCTGTCACACATCCTGGGAAAACACCACCAAAGTCTGTGCTGTCTATCCTAATGGCAGTTCCGTTACTTCCCTTTGGATGTGCCATACTCAAAAGTTTGCATTATATACCAACCTGCACACACTGCACCTTTTGTGTAACCCTTTGTTATACTCAGCACACAGAACTGAGTTTCTACCCACACCCTTCATATATATAGCACAAGAGTATTCTCCACTTACCATGAGTGACAGTAGGGTTGCCATCCATCCTGCTGGCCATTAACTTGGTTTTACCCAGCATTTGCTCTAACTTGGTGAGGATCTTTATCTTCTTCCAGCTCATCTGATGACCAAGTGTAATTAAACTGGAGGGTTGATTTTTCTAGTTATCAAGGAGACTCATTCTTGCCTCATAACTAATGCTCATTGAATTTTATGCAACCTCATTTTAATATTCAAGTTGTGGGTGTAGCCCAGTTCCAGCAGATGAAAGTAAACAATGCAGTTTTATTTTTATGCTTGTACCCCATTCAAGACCAACCCCTGTGCCTGTACCATAATGGGGTAATACAAGATAGGCGGTTATCAGTTGCTGTCCCTAGTTCTTGATCATATCCATGCTATATATTAATGAACTGAGGTTTAAACTCCAAAAGGTAGGTGGAGTTTATTGCACATATAATACCACTTGTTTGATCACTCACTTAAACATCAAGACTCCTGATGGGATAGTAAAAGATTGGATGATAGATGGGAATAGGGTTATCATGCTGGAGACTTGTAAGGATATGTGTTCACTATTTATCTTATTGCATTTTGTCCACAGTGTCAGAGAAGAAGAAGACTCCTGTAGAGTCTGTGGACTGCACCCCACCCAAGCACATCTTCCCAAACAGCAAGGATCGCCTCTTGTCACCACTCCAGCCATTTTCCAAGGAGCAGAAGAGTCCACCCTGTCTTAAGGTAAATGTCATATTTTCATAAACTGTTAGTGCTTTATCTTCCCCTCTTCAAACACCCTCCCTCCCTCTGCCTTTTCTGCCCCTTGCTAAGCCACCCTCCGTCCTTCATTCTGCCCCCCCACCCCCCCTTCAAAGCTGCCCTTTCAGCTGATTGGACTTTTTTCTTACCCCTCTCTAGGCAACTCTTCCCCATGTTTTCCTTCATTGATTCTTCCTTTCCCATCCTATGAGAGAAACAAATAGGATGATGATGGTAGTGATGATGATGATGATGATGATGGTTGTGGTTAAGGTAGGGATGATGATGATGATGATGATGATGGTTGTGGTTAAGGTAGGGATGATGATGATGATGATGATGATGCTGATTCCACTGTCTCCCCTCCTGCAGGTGCTGACAATGTGTAGGTGGAACCCCCCACCAGGCCCCAGGAAACTGCATGGTGACCTGCTGTATCTCTATGTGGTCACACTGGAAAATAGACATTGCCACATCACTGCATCTACATGGGGATTCTACCTTAACATGTAAGTTGAGAGAGAGAGAGACTGGCTGCATACTCCTTCCTGTGTGTTTCTGCCACTGATGGTGCAGGTGATTTATAGCAACGTATGCCACTCAGGGATGAGTGAGGCTGCTCACTCTCATCTTAAATGTCAGGACCAACTTGCCAAGCACCGGGCTCCTACGCTTCTCATGGGGCAACGTAGGGTTGGATGATGAATGTATGTTCCTGGTTATTTTATAGGATAGTAAAATAATGTAATGTTTAGAATATTGTAGATGGTAAGGCTTTATGTGGAACCAGGGTTCATAGGGCTTGTATTATTGATTGACCCATTTCACTGGGTATAAAATTGATATCGTAAAGGAGGGTCTGTAAAATGTCAACTTTTAACACAACTGCTGCTGTAGGTTGGGGAAACTGGCAGATCAGATTTATTGGTAACAGTGAAACTTTATTAGGCTCTTTTTCATCTCTTTACTGAGGTCTTAGCAACAAAAAGGATGTCCAATAGGCAGTTTTTAATCAGGACTTACTGTAATTTCTTCTGTCCTTTGCAGAATTTATATACAGAGTGTTGTTTTCTTCTGACCTTATCTTTAGGTTGGGGGGGAGGGGAAGAGGAGATATTAATAATGTTGATTGTTTTCCTTTCAGGACGAACGAGGAGGAGTTCAACCCCAAGCCAGCCAACCCATGCTACATGAGCCACTCCCTTATTGACCTGCTGTGCCTGCTGTCTAATGGGTTCAAGCGCAACTTTGCTTTGCTGCAGAAGAAACGCACTGCCCGCCACCCTTTCGAGCGAGTGGGCACCCCATACCAGGTGTACACTTGGACTGCCCCTGTGGTCGAGCATGGGATAGATGCACTTAGGGCCGAAGATGCATTTAGTAGCAAGCTGGGGTACGAGGAGCACATTCCTGGGCAGACGAGGGACTGGAATGAGGAACTGCAGACCACCAGAGAACTCCCTCGCCGCACCTTGCCTGAACGACTACTCAGAGAACGTGCCATTTTCAAAGTCCATAGTGATTTTGTTTCAGCTGCCACAAGGGGTGCCATGCAGGTCATCGACGGCAATGTCATGGCAATTAATCCAGGCGAGGACCCCAAGATGCAGATGTTCATATGGAATAACATATTCTTCAGCCTCGGATTTGACGTGCGAGATCACTACAAGGAGGTGGGTGGGGATGCAGCTGCTTATGTAGCCCCGAGGAATGACCTACAGGGTGTCCAAGTGTACAGTGCAGCTGACATAGAAGGCCTGTATACCCTGGGCACAGTTGTGGTTGACTACCGAGGCTACAGAGTCACTGCACAGTCCATCATCCCGGGTATTCTGGAACGCGAGCAGGAACAGTCAGTGGTTTATGGCTCTATTGACTTTGGGAAGACTGTTGTGACACATCCAAAATACATGGACCTGCTCCAGAAAGCTGCACAACAGCTCAAAATCCTTCCCCACAAAGTACTTAATGACAAGAATGAGGAAGTGGAGTTGTGTTCGTCTGTAGAGTGCAAGGGAATCATAGGTAATGACGGGAGGCACTATATTCTGGATCTTCTTCGCACATTTCCCCCTGATGTGAACTTCCTGGACTCTGAGGGGATCCAGTTGAATGCAGCGTCACGGGAAATGGGCTTCCCTATCATCCACAAACACAAGCTGGCAACCCTACGACAGGAACTGGTGGATGCATTTGTTGATAACCGGTACATGATGTTCCTAAAATATGCAGCTTTGCATCTGCAGCAGCTGGGAGGCAAAAAGCAGGAAGTTGGAAAGCTCCCTGTGGTGAAACAGAAAGAGGAGAGTGAAAAAGAAGAAGAGGTTGAGAAGGAAAGAGAGACTGAAAAGGAAAAGGAGGTTGAAAAGGAAAAGGATAACAAAGATATTGAGGCAGATGAGGCCAAGAAGATTGTTGAAGGAGTGACTGAAAGCATTGCAGCTGAGAAACAGGTTGAGGAGAACACTAAGGATATTATCAAGAATGCTGCCAATGCTGTGGGTTCACTCAAGGAGGCTGACTTTGATGTGAGGTTTAATCTGGATGCTTTCTCCCCAGGGGTGAGGCATGTTGATCCTCACAGTGATCAGATGAAGAAGGAGCGCCAGCTGATTTGTGATGCTGCTGGATTTCTGGTCAGCGTGCAGTTGCCTAGCTTTATACACGACCTTAAGGACCACACTTCAGCCCCAACTGACGGCACCACCCTGTGTGAGGCCATGCACAACCGGGGCATAAACATTCGCTACTTAGGCAAAGTTGCCAATTTGCTGGCCAAAGTGCCTGAGCTGGATTACATCCGCAGTATTGCTGTGGGGGAGTTGATTGCCCGATCTGTCAAACACATCTTCACCACCTTCCTGCAGAATATTGACATGATCTGCCTGTCCTCTGCCATTGCACACTTCCTTAACTGCTACCTTTCATCCTGTGTCAACCCCCACCCTGCCAACAAAAATGAGGAGCTGTTGGCTAAGAAGCGACGCAAGAAACGATCCTTCAGCTCCAACGCATCCTCCCAGTGGGCCAGCTACTCTCCAAAGTCCCTGTGGGCCCGCATCAAGACCGAACTGAAGGAGTATTATGACTGGAACCTAAAATCGGACTCCATTGACTCAACGGTGCAGAGGTATGGACTGCAGAAGATATCACTGCTGAGGAGTCTGTGCATCAAGTGTGGTGTGCAGGTGCTTCTGAGAGACTACAACTTTGATAGCAAGAACCAGGAAACCTTCCAGGAGCAAGACATTCTCAACCTGTACCCTGTTGTGAAGCACATCAACCCTCGTGCCACTGATGCCTTGAGCCTGTACACTGCAGGCCAGACCAAGACTCAGCAGGGGTATCTGAAGGATGGGTATGACCTGATCAGTGAGTCTTTGAATCTGCTGAACAATGTGTATGGGTCAATGCATCCAGAGATTGCCCAGTGCCTGCGCATGCTGGCCCGCCTCAACTACATTATGGGAGAGTACCAGGAAGCCATGTCGTTCCAGCAGAAGGCAGTGTTGATGAGCGAGCGTGTCAATGGCGTTGACCACCCACACACCATCACTGAGTACACTCACCTGGCACACTATTGCTTTGCCAATAGCCAAGTTAGTGGAGCCCTTAAACTGCTCTACCGTGCTCGTTATCTGTTGGTTCTCATTCATGGAGAGTATCACCCTGAAATGGCCCTTATAGACTCCAACATTGGCTTGATTTTGCACTCCCTTGGACAGTTCAGCTATGCTCTTCAGTTCCTTGAACATGCTTTAGAACTAAACAAAAAATTCTTTGGCGAGAGGAGCCTCAAGGTTGCGCTGAACTACCATCTTGTTGCCAGGACACAGAGCTGCATGGGTAACTTCAGAGGTGCCCTGAAGAATGAGAAGGAAACTTTCACCATCTACAAAACCCAGCTTGGCTCAGAGCATGAGAAGACCAAAGAAGCAGACCAGTGCCTTCGCAACCTGACCCAGCAGGCTGTGGTAATGGCCAAGAAGATAAGTGAGGCTTTCAATGGACGCAACACTCTTGGTGTGCCACCCATAACTATCCAGCCACCACCAATGACCACTATTTTGGAGCTTCTAAATATCATCAATGGGGTGATGTATGTTCAGATCACCCCAGAGGAGATAGAACGTATGAGGGTGGAGATTGAAAAGAGCCATGCCAAGGCCTTGAAAGAAAAGGATGGAAGTGGTTCCTCAGATACCCAAAAGGACAGCGAAAGTGACACAGTGGTGGACAGTGATGACAAGAGTTTGGACAGTGACCACAGTGAAGATGCAAAGAAACTAAAAAGCAGCGTGAAGGAGAAACCAAACCAGGAGAGCAAAGACCGTGTCAGTCCGCAGGCTGAAGAAGACTCAGGCACCAAGAATAAAGAGGAGTTGACAACCAGGTGAAGCAGGAAAACATGTCACTTGTATCACCCAAATCAAACCGTCTCAGAGTAAATACGTAGACTTGAGAATGTAGCACAATATGGATAAATATATTGCAAATCTAGCTCAAAGTATCAACTCAACTGCTGCTCAGTGCAATGTCTTGGTGGAATATTAGTGAATAATCTTGCCTAGGTGAGGGGTTTGCAGTGCATGCAGATATCTACAGTGCAAAATCAGGTCATGAATGTATATGGATATATAGTTTTAACAAGCCACTTGATGCTTCCAAGAAAAATGTAAAAAAAATTATATATATACTGTACAGAGATATAAGAGGAAGTTAACATGTGGCATTATGTTGAAATCATAGTTCCGTCCTGGATTTGTACTGTAAATGTTTGTGTATATCTGACCTAACACATCTCACCGGTTCCTTAAAGTCATAAAGCCAGGCTGTGATTGGCAGTCGCAGCTACACGGGCTTTGGGGTCCGAGGTTATAAACAAAACTGGTGGACTTGGCCTGATATGGTACTCAGCCTTCGGTGGTGATGATCCAGCATACAGCTCTGTCAGTTCTTAGCCTCTCCTCTCTCAGCAATGCATTTTAAGTGGTTTTGTTATTTCCCCAACACCTTCGTAGCAATGATAACTACACATTATACTTCACTATCCTCTTGTATACTAATGATGCAAACTATGTCCTTGTTAAAATGATATCAAAAGCATACAAGAGAATGTTAGTGTAATATGCAAAATCATTTGCCGAGAAAAAGCGTTCTGGGAATTCCTATGCCAGTCACAATATAGCTCTCAATCCTGTCTGTCTCATGTCTTTTTGAGTATGGGACAGAATGGTGAATTTTATTTTGTTACAGTATGACTTCATATTTTTAAAGCTGCTGTGCTTGTAAAGTGCTGTATCCAGAGTGGTCTAGTCATTATTGTTCTCTTTGCAATCCCGGACCTTTTGTCGTGTGTGGCCTCGTAGTCAAACAGAGTAGTGCCCTCTAAGATATAAGTCCATGTTTTCTATGAAGCCTCTAGTTTTGTATGCAATAGTGGCCAAAATATAGTGTATAATATGCAAAGTAACTATTGTATAGTTACAGTAATGTGGGGTATTTCTTGGTTTTGAGTTAATTCTAAACCATTATTACCGATACAGAACTTTACATTGTTGTATCCTGTGCAAAACTTTGGACATTTGTGGCATTATAGTACATATCATGAAAATAAGTACAGGAAATCCTCTTTATATGTTGTCCCCTCTCTTTTTCTTCTCCTTACTGTTAAGTCTATAGTAATTTACAGAAAAATTACTTATGAAATTCCATTGGTACCCACAAGTCTGATTTGCATATTTCCTTCAGTTTGCAGTTGTTTGGGTGACATTTGCAGTTTGGTTTTCATGACTGACATATAGTAAGAATTTGCTGCATATCTTTTTGCAGTGTTTAGTATTACCCTGCAAAATTTAGTAATACCCCACTTTACATTATGTTTTTGTTGGCTAGACATAGATTACATTCCACTGTACAGACGGGCCAGAATGAGTGGGTGAAACTGGGCAGCAGACTGGGCCTGAAAGCGAGACTTCTTGCTTGTTTTATCCTGGACACTTCAGCTGCCCAGTCTCAAACAGTATTACCAAAGGCTCGAACTTTCTTTCTTTTTTATACAGCAATATTTTCATAAACTCAAAACTAGTGTAATACTATTGAGACAATTGACGCCAAGGGCTATGGATCTAGTTGGCTCTGGAAATTTTCATAATGCCCCTTCCTCAGTGATTTATTTTGATATATTGCACATTCTTAGCCTCTTGTGTGTTACTCAGGCAGACTGTGGCGATACTAGAAGTAACATTAAGGAGGCTGTGAAGGTGTAATATGAATAATAAATAGCTAAGAAAAAGGCAGTGTGAACCCTTCCTTGCCCCTAGATTAAGACCACAAATCTAGTCTTCAAAAGGGCTGTTTCAGTTGTTGTGAAGGTGATTGTTGTTCTGTTGTTAAGGTGATGGTTGTTCATGATGATGTTCTATAAAGAGATTGTTGTTGCAGGTTGTTGATGATTAGTGGTATAATTCGTTGATGATGCTCACCTCAAGCGTTACCGGTGACTTCAGAGCTTTAAAGTTGTTGGAATGTCAGTGAGAATGACTAATTAAACAGTCTTTGTATCTCTCTCTTCATACTTCTTTCCTGCAACATGAATATCAAGCTGGGTGTAGTGCAGGCAAGAAAAGAACTATATTTATCCTCAGGATTGATGAAATTTGACACCAGCAATGTTTATATGTCTTTATGGTTCTCTGTGTGGCAGTTCTATGCAACCAATAGTTTGTAATAATGCAGCATTATTTCTTTACCAAACTATATACTGATAATAACAATAATACAGTTTGTTGTTGTTGATGTTGCTTATGTGTTGAGAAAGTCATGTATCCAAGAACTTTGTGATGTTTACATTTGGAGTGGTTGGTTAAAGAGGGAAAGTTGGGGGTATGTTTGAGATTCATGATTACCTGGAGTGGAGAGGGTAGTTGATTTAGTTGGTGAAGCAATCATTCTCTGTTATGTACGCCAATATTCTTGTCAACATAGGTGCGTTGTAAACTGGCCTGCTGTTTATTAAGTTTCGGAAACCCCAGTATGATACAGGGTAATAATAGGACATAAAAATAATGTTAAAATAACCCTTATCCTGCACCTCATAGTACAGGGCAGTAAGGGTAACAATTTAATACGTGTTTTACTGAGAGTACTTGTTGCTGTTATTCATATTTTATATTAATTAATATTTGATAGGTGGCATATTAAATATCAGTGAAGTTAAACTTCCATGTTGGTGTTCAAGGAAATGAGAAACCGGAGTGGCACTGAACTTTTGTTAAATTTTCTCCTTGTATCCATATCATTTAGCTGTGTATAGTGTTGCTAGTTCTCACACTTCATACTTTCTTTTTTAATCCTACCTCACCCTGTCCTTAGATGAGAAAGAAAAAGTTTAAATTAAAAAAATTTTAAATTTAAAGTTTAAATTAAAAAAAAAGTCATAATTTCATAACATAAAGCATAGGAAGTTGCAATATGCAACAATAAATTGCTAAGGAAGGGATACTAGGAAGCCCCCTAAGGCAACAAGAATACAAATCAAAGTCCTTGGTGTGTTCAGGCAGAATACTACTACTGCTGGTGCTCATGCTTCTGGCTCATGGTTGAAAGATTTCGAATGTAATGAAACTCGCTTCTGACCACTGAAATTCCTTAATTAATCTTAAGCAACTTTCAGGCGAATCTGTATCTTCATCTGTCCATTCATTTGAGGTCCTGTATAGGACTAGACCCTGGCCTTGCAGGGAGAGTGATAACCTGAATTAACCCTTCCTTGTAATGGCTAAGTATCAGTCAGGAAGGGGCATCTCTGCTGAGGGCCGTGCATGTGGAAAGTGAAGTGTTGTATTGGTAGTGCTTATTTATCTGGTTTTTCTGTCTGTTTAACCAGCATGGTGTATATTCATCTTTTTCCTATGAAAGGACATATCATCGCTGACTTGATTTGTTGATACAAACCCAGACTCAGATCACCACCAAATAGGAGGCAAATGGTGTATCCACTAAGCTGCCGTGGCCCATGCAGGTATGGGAAGAATGGAGGGTGTAAGAAACAGTGAAATTTATGGGCATTATGGAGTGACTGGAAAAGGTATTGGAGCGAGGTGTGGTACTGCTGAGGGAATAAAGATGAATACATTGAGGTGTTATGGGCATGTACAAAGAATGCACATAGATTGGGTGCCAAAGTGTGTGTAAGTAATAGAGAGGGCAGTGTTGGTAGAGGCAGCCCTTATGTGGTGTGGAAGAAAAGTGCGGAACAATACATTAAGAATGGAGGAAGAGGAATGATTGAGATTCGGTGTGAAAAAGGTGCGTGAGGATACGGCAGCCTGGACATACTTCTGTCATGGCCATCCCTTGTCCAGAGTTTCCCAGGAGGGTGTAAGGCATCAGATGATGATGGTAATTATGCAACTTTTATTGAAGAGAACATTCTGTGTATACTGTAGGTACTTTTTTTTTTTTTTTCCAGAAAATTTTGATAATTATTGTTCATGTAATGCCACTCAGGGATGAGTGAGGCTGGTCACTTTCATCTTAAATGTCAGGACCAACTTGCTTAGCCCTGGGCTCCTACGCTTCTTATGGGGCAACACGGGATTAGATGATGATGATGACGACAAAGTATAAAGCCGATCACTGTGATATTTCATTGCTCATTATACAGTATGTAATTTCGGATTCCACTTTTTGTACTTAACATTCAGAGCTTTGAAACTGTAATTTTTCACTGTGAGAGGTCTCATAACCATGTAGGTGGCAGGGGCTTCCCTCAACTGGATAAAATTGTGACAGTTGCCACAGTAAAAGTTGAAGTCAGGTCTGGCCCTCTAAAAGATCAGGCTAAATAAAAATCATTGGCAGGTGCCAGAACAAAATTTGAATATGTTCATGTAAGCATACTGAAAGGGTTGATATAGAAAATTTGACTCCTTCACTACATGAGGTCTCAAAAAAAAAAAAAAAAATGTATGCTGAAGGGGTTAAATGTACTCAAATGACAGGAACCAAAACAATATTGAATTGGTGGAATACTGAGAGACTGAAATAATTCCTGGTAGATGTTTTGTGAGACTAAAAGATGCTAGTCTAATGTACTGTATGGTGTTTGCCCTCAGTGTTAGTGTAGTATTAGCATGGCCAGCTGCCCAGGTGTCTCAGGCACATTAATATACGACAGCTTGTGTTTGGCACAGGTAATCATGTTCCATGTGTTTTGTATCCTGATTTGAGAAATTAGTATCAGTTTTCACATGGCAGTACTGTATGGGGATTATATCACATACCTCCTTGGGTGAAGAGTGGTTCTATATTTTCGTGTCATGGACTTTGGTAAAAAAGTTGTGGACCCACAACACCTCATGGCTTTATTTGTTCACATTTTGTGTACAGTTGCTCATGATTCACTTGTACAGCCGTTATGAAGTCAGATAAACTTTCAGCTATCAGTCAGAACCATTTATTGTACATACAGTACAAGGCTGACACATGCAATCATGTTGAAGCCTTCAGAAACGAAACAAAACGAACAGTATATAAGTTGCATAAGTTTGACAAAGAATTATGCCTGCATACATTATAGGTTTCCAATGAGGAGTGCATAATTGTTAGTGAAAATTTTTGTGACGTTATCATGGGTTGGATTAGATGTGTTTAGTCTTGAATAATCTTCAGAAAGGCAACTCAGGAGAATACTGTGTTGAAAAGATGTGACCTGTGAAAGAAGGCAAAAGGAAGGTAAATACAGTGCAGAGTAGGTAAAGAAAAAGGTCAGAAGTGACATAAAATTCTTATTAAATAAAGAAAATGAGGTAGGAAGATGGGCAAAAAGGGAGAGAGAGTACAGCCGATAAAGAATAAGTTAGGAGACAAAAGCAGGATTTGAGGAGAAAGGATCTGCATTTTTAGTGTAGCCAGACCCAAGAAAAGACACAGAAGAGATAGTGAAAGTAGGGAGGGAGGGATTGAGAGTGATGAAAGAAGTAATATTTACACCGGCCTTAGCCACCAACGTTGGACCATTGTTTTGTCTCGTTGGACCATTGATTTGTCCATTGCTCCCCCGCAAAATATAAGGAGCAATACAGGACTGGCAAGTAACTAAGTGGCTGTTATTTTTGTCACTCTTGCTATCTTCAGCTATGAGATCAGAAGGTTTATTTAAACAGGAAGGATTAGATAAGGCACTGCCTTCTGTAATTTAATAGGAGACAACTGTCCTAAGGTGAATAAACTCATTTGCAGTAATAAGGTATAGTAATTAACAAGAAATAATAATAAGATGTCATCTGTAGGAAAGGATGAATGTTTTTATCATAAATAATTTTTCTGGATCATCCCTCACCTCATCTATGCAATTGGGAGTAATGGTTAGATTAAACCAAAACTATTTTATGCAGGGCTTGCAAGGTGAAGCCAGGATCTAGGGGGCTTGAATGATTGTCTCTCATTAAACTGGGAATGATGATGATAGTTCTTCCACTTGTACTTTCTTTTTCCATATTTGTGGATCGTACCTCACCCCATCCTTATATGGGGAGGAGGTCAGGAAGATGATACTTTGTTATAAAGTTTTCACCACGCTATTCATTGCTGGGGGAAAAAATAAGCCAGGATGGTTATGATTACCTATGTTATACGGTACTCTAATGTCAGTGGGTACAAGGTGTCATTCACATTCTAGTTAATGAGTGGCAAAAGTAGATCATCTGTTTTGTACATAAGGTGACTTCCACAGTTGCTGCTTTTTTGATAAGATGTAAAGCAGTCACATTTTCACTTTTGTTTCTGCTTCTACAGTCACCCATGGAGTTATTGTGCATGTCCACAAACCATTAACATGAGCATTAGTAGATTGGTTATCATGTATCCTAAGTGAACTTCATACCTCCATAACTCTCTCAGACTCCTATGACTTAAATGTTTAGAATCATCAAGCTTTTGCCAGAGCAGAATTTTAGAGATATAATGATCATGAAAAGGTTAGGTTGATCACGATGATTATTTTCAGTGAGAATCAACCAGATCAACTGTGGAAGCAGCCCATGATGGTCTAATAATTTGGGGACTGGTTTATTGAATTTATGTGTTAGTGTTCATAAATGCTTGCTGATCAGAAAAAAGAATAGTTTCATAGAGCAAGCACTGGCTGAGAAATGATGATGAATGGCAGATGTTTGGAATGCTCTGGCTGTTAAAGTACATCTCACCATACATAAACTAGGGACAGCGTGAAAATGTGGGTTTAAGATGCTCCTTGCTCACTTCTTCCTTAGTGATGTACAGCTACTTTATATTACACCTTCATACATTGCCAGTGTTGACATACCACCACCATTTTTCTTTTTTCTTGTCAGCCATAGACTATATTATTCAGCTCTGGCAAGATTCCCCTTAGTGAAGGTGGTGGTGAAGATTGTAATTCAGCCAGAAGAGTCATATCCAGGCTGGGTAAAGATGCAAGGAAGTAGTCAGCAAAAGATAGTCTCAAATAAAAGGGGTTAATATTCTCTTGTGTATTATTTTTATCCTTTGTAATAGACATAATTTGCTTAAATATTACCCAAGAGAATATTAATAATCATATGCAGAAACAAATTGGTAAGGGACTCATGCTGGGGACCTTCCTGGACCCTTTAAAATATCTCCGCCTTTTGTCTTGCTGCTGCAGTGCTGTCATGGAGTTGTGTTAAGTTTGTAGGCTTGGCTGTGGAGCTGGTAAAACTCCCTTATTTTCTCCTCAAATGGGCTGCTAAATTGATGAAAAATGGAAACATCCGTAGATGGGAAGAAAGGTAAAGATTATGATGATAATGATTATAGTTGTACGGAATAGTGTGACTCTGAAAAAACAGCTTGTGTAATTTACCATTGCATCTTTTTACATAGCAATCTGGATTACAGTAATAGCTTTAAATGTTGAATTCACTCAGGCTGTAAGATAACGCATAGCAGAGGAGGAGTCTGGAAGTTGATAATAGAATAACAGACACTTCCCACTTAATGTTTAGGATGCTTATAGTGAAAATTCTGGTTCAAGTAATATACTGTATCTTAAATGTGATGCTTCTGTCTCTGACTCATGTTTGAGGCATATGAGCTTAAAAAGCATTAACTGTTGGCTCACTAGCTTTATACCAACTTTTAGTGAAAATAAGAATTACATCTTTAGCAACTTTACTCATCAGATGTGCTTTTCATATTATTTAAGAAACCGATAGACATTTTTATTGATTAAGATTGACCTTCAGGTGTAAATGGGTTAATGGAGGCTATATTGAATTCCTCCAATTTGAAACTTCTCTCCTGAGCTGAATAAAATAATCTGGGAATCCCACAAACATAATGGAAAAGCACTCATACTGAAGGGATTAATGTGAAACCACTCAGTTTTCATAAATATGAAAGGCAGGATAGTGCTAGCAGAGGGTTGTTGGCCATTTTTTGCTCATGGTATAAGTTGACTTGTAGTGGAAGACCATACAACACAACGAAAGTGTTACCAGACTTTGTGGCAAGCATGGGTAAAGGTTTATTGAATGTTGCAAACAGTGATACCAGGAAAGTACTGAGAGATCCTGGGGTTAGTGCCTGTTTGGTTCAGGTTGTGCCATCTGAAAAAAAAAAAAATAAATAAATAAAAAAATAAACATATAGATCATTGCAATTGAGTTTAACTAATACAGTATGCCCAAGGAAAGTACTGATAATGTTAAATAAATCAGTTTACTGTATAGCTTCTGTGGGTTTCCTCATGTCCATTGATCTTTTATAGGAATATTGTGACGATGAAGGACCACTCTTGTATTACCTGCATGTGTGTTAATTTCTTCAGTCAGATGATATTCTTAAAAAAACAACAACAACAACTGAAGGAGTTGGACATCCTTCCATAGAGAATGTGTAGATATTTGTCTTCCTTAATCACCTACATAGAAAAAAAAAAAAAAACTTAAGCAGAAGTTGGCGAAGATGCAATCGAAAGTGCATCCTCTAATTTAAGGAGTTAAAGAAGGAATAGCAACAAGAAAGATTATAATATCTGGTGAATGACGACCAGGCGGTTTCCAGAGTGGCGTGGGGATGTGAGGATCAAAGCTACAGGAAAACTGAATGGAGAAAGTAGACTATTAATTGAGGACGTCAAGCTGTACTTATGGCATATATGTGGATTTGGAGTAAGTGAATGAATGATAGGTGGATAGGGAAGGGTTATGGAAGGTATTTATGACAACTGTTGAATGTCGTATAGTTTTTGTGCTGATGTATGTAAATTAAGGGATATATGGATGAGTAGTTCAGTACCTGAGAGAGAGAGAGAAGGAGGGAGGCGTGCCAAGGACGCCAATGAGATACATATTTTAGCTGTGCCCACCTGTCACGCTTCTCGTCTTACACATCTTAGCACACCTGAACACATACCCGGCCTGATTCACACATCTGGCACCCATATACTCTTCACCTTAGCAGGGTTTCAAGTACCCATTTGTATAGTCTTTCATGTGTCTATTTAAAGTTCTTTAATGCTGTCTTTTAGACTGAACAAGGAAAGATGGCTTCACATCGGGACAGACTTGGCAAATACATATTTGGAGTGTTGAGAATTTTTGTATTGTAGGTGATATGTTTATTTTCTTTATTTCTCGGTGTCGTATGCACGGAGTGATATGCTGGAGATTCGCCTTCCCCTTCAGGTCGCAATGCGCTGCGTTTGTGTTAACTCCGGTGCGCATGCGCTGGAGCAACCTAGCCGATGGTGGGCGCTCCGGAGTTTGGGGTAGAGGCAGCCATTTTTAATCTTCAGAATCGTCCCATTGATCACAGTTTTAATTCGTGTACATGTGACAGAGAGATAGTTGGAGGCCTTGTCGTCCATTGGGAGATCACAAAGTCGAATTAGGTAAGTGGAAATGGGTAAACATGTCTCGTTGTAAGTGGTGTTTTCAGTTCCACAGATGCCTGTTGTTTTTCACTTGCAGCCGTTACAACATAACCGGACACTATTATACATCGTATTTATGTCAGAAAGATGGTCAGATGTTATACTGGTCTTAAGCATAGTACAAAACTGAAGCTATGTATAGCAACAAACATGTAAGTTTGGGCATTGTTTTGTCTCAATTTTTCGTTCAGTGGTGAGCCTTCTCCAGACTCCAGTGTCTGCATGAGATAAAAAAATAAACAATATGGTGTACAGTAAAATTTTTCATCAATTGCTATCCAGAAGAAAGCTAGGTAAATGTTCGGAATTCCAGCCAACAGACTGATTTTAATGTTTATTACATAAGTAATGGTTAGTAATCTTTCTTCTAGAGTATAAACATTCATCGCAGATGCATTTTTGTGTACCTGTAAAGGAAGTAAGGAGGGGGGGGGGAGATACCAGCTCTTATTTGACGATTATTGAATCCAGTGACAACCTAACCTAAACTAATTTACCAAACAACCTAATGAAACCTAACCTGACAAGTGTAACTTAACCCTTTCGATACTGAGGGTAGTGGTGCAAAGGTCACCCGCTCGTTGCTGGATGATGAAGGCTGCGTCAAACCTAATCTCACCAGCTTGTTGCTGGACGACACAAGTAGCGTCGAACAAAATCACCTCTTGATTTTTTTTTGCATCTATTCCTGGATGCACCAATGTGCGTGCTGCGTGTTGGTGTATTGTTCCACGTGCCCACCCATGTAGGTAGAGGCATAAATAAAATCAGGGGAAAAAATAATTTTGAGAGAGCATGGAAATATATATATTTCCATGCTTCCTCAATTTTAAGAGAAGTAGATGTTCATCTGTTTCCTTTTCACCATATTTAGTTGTTTTTATAATACAGTACTGTAGTATGTTTCTTATTTCATCACATCATATCCTTTGTGCTGTAAGATTCTACCCCCCACCCCCAATCATCACAGATAGGACATTTTTCTTGCTCTTTTTTTGTTTCTCCAGTGTAGCTCTGATGTATTAGTTTTTGCCTTAACGTTACTGTATATAAGCGGGTCCCGTTGTACGAGTGGGATATGTTAATGGAGGACTTCTTGGATAGTGGGAACTCATATAATGAAGTGAAAAATAGGATAGCAAAGACATGTACAATGGAGTACTGTACATATCTTAAGGGGAAAATACAGTTAGGTTAACTGATCTTGCTCACATCACTGAATTTGGGTCTAAATTGCCCATTCTCGTAGCATTGGTTTCTTGTATGGCAGATGCTCGTAAAACGGAACCAGCCATTTTGATGATGCTGTTGTCTATCCGATTTTCAGTGATCCATGTTTGTGTGCTCTATTTTTAGTGTTAACATACTTTCCATCTTTTATCCATAAGATTTTATCCCATTTTTCTACTTTTTTTTTGTCAACATATGTAGTCTCGTAATTCCCAATTCTGTCATATATTCTTTAATTTGTTTTGCCCGCTTCATTTCATATCTTTCTATCTGCTGTTCCATAACTGTTTTCAACCGATCATTGCTCTCCTCTCCTATGCTTTTTTTTTTTTTTAATACAAAGCTAAAGGAACTTGTATTTATATGTCCCATGATTTAAGTGTTGAGGCTCTGATTTCATCTCTTAGAGCATAATCTGCAGTGTGAGTTGGTTTCAGTGATCCCTTTGTTACTGAACATGGCTATAGCAGTTTTTGTTATCACTGCAAGAAGAAAATCTGCTCTCATGCCATTATTGTGGATTTTTTGTCCTAAAATCCATCACTACTGTGCGCCTGAGCTGGTTTCTGCTGAATGGTGGTGCAGTATCTGTGGTGTTTTATGGCTTTAAGGGATACAGAGATGAGGCCCTACTCAAGGCATAAATGCCAGGTGGTGGACACAACTGTTTTTCCACCTCCTAGCCTTAGAATCCCTTTCTTCAAGCCCATTTTAGGTCTGTCTGGTACGTGTTCTTCCTTATTGTGCCTTTTTCATCATTTTCAGTTAATCTAACCATGTCTGTGCATGTTTCTGGTACCGGTACTCTACCATAACAGTATATGTGTACGTAGTGGGTATGAATTGTTGTAAAAGGGAACATTTGGGTGTACAAGTGGGATGCCCGGTACCACGTGATAAATTCCATAGGTTCTGTGCTTTTGTCTATATTCAGTATTTCTGTTTACATCATTCACTTTCCTTTAATGGTAATAATGTGACAACTTAGGTTTGATGAGTAGGTTACTTTCAGCACGTTCTGCACAAACTATCCTTATCTGATGAGGAGGGGTAGATTGAGATGGTTTGGGCATGTATACAGGATGGAGGATGACTTGGGTGTGGAAAGTGAGAAATGTGAATGTCGGGGATAAGGTCACGAGAGGCAAACCGAAAATGACCTGGGACGAGGTCATAGAGTGTGACTTCAGTGATAAGGGACTGAAAAGGGAGGCAGCCAGAGACCGAGCAGCGTGGAGAGCTGCCATTAGGTGACCAGGGCTGATGCATACAAGCATGTTGGAGCCTCTATAAATGAAAACGAAAACTTGCATAAAGTAGTCATGCAGAGAGTACACATGTACTGCTGGCATGCTCCGAATTTATGGTTGTGAAGGCCATATGCACTGGGTGATGCATGGTAAAGGTTCGTGTATGACAGGTACTTCCTGCATTAGAGAAGTTTTATGCATACAGTTCCCATATGCTGAAAATATGCATGCACTGCGAGTGTGCACAAACGTTGTGCATGACACAGTCTGTCTGGCTGAACAGACCTGCCAACTGCAGGCAAGTAGCTGCACCGTTGAGCTCGTCCCATTGGTTCCCCGCACTGGTTATGTTACTGGTATGTCTGCATCTTAGTTTGGTGTGTTGTGTGGTGCTCCATAACATGGGTCATACTGTGTGGGCCTGTTCTACAAGCTGGGTACATCTAATCTGTGATGTCACCCAACCTGAATGTGTGCTGGTTTACTGAGGAGGACTGGGTACTGTCCTCCTCTGAGCTAAGCTGAGTGAATTCAATTAAGTTCTTTTCAGGAATACCTCTGATGGGTGGATATTGGTAATGGGGGATTGTAAAATAGTGTTTTGATCAAAGTGGTGTATTATGCTGTGCATGGAATTAGTATGTAAATATTTTTTCATTGGTAGTGATGGAATGCTTGGAGGTGGATTGTTATTGAAGAGGGTTTGGTAATGTTTGTGTGGTGATTGCTTAATGGGCCTACTGTGTTGTGCTTTATACTGAGGGGAAATGAACTCCATTGCTATTGTTAGGAGTGAATGGAGAAAGTTCTGGGAATTGTTATCTCTGCCAGTGTTTGAGGGTATTTCCTTTTATACTAAGGGGAAATTGTATATTGCATTTACGAGAAGTGTAATGTTTTGTAGTTTTGATTGAGAGGATGTGTGTGTAGGTTTGAGCAGGCAGAAATGAGGATGACTTTCATTTACCTTGTCTTGGATGAGATTTTTTTGTCCTTTTGTAGCTTATTTTCTGTAGATCATTTGTAGAATAAGACAATATTATGACTAGCTACCTACTTTCCATAGCATTTGTTCATGAGTAATGGCATACTCTAGTGTTAATGTCTTGCTAAATGTCAGTTGTAAAGATGGGTGAGATGATTAGTTACACCTGGCTAAAGGGAACAGAATACAGATGGATGTGTAGTGCATCCATGAATGACTGAGTGAATATTCTCAGTTCTTAATGTATATGACAAGTCAGCTCTGAAATTGCGATATTGAACGTTGTTTTGACCTAAAGTCTTTTAAAGGGCAGTGTGTCCAGGTATGTCAGAATTGACAAATCTTGAAATTGGCTAATAGCTTTTTAGTAAACTTGCAAGCATTTGTTCTTTATTCTGTGCATAAGGATAGGGTAGAATTCCAAATGTGCATCAGAGAAATGGGCAGGGAATTGAAAACATTGAGTTGGGTTGGATATTTGAAAAATGGAAGGTGAAAAGATAGTGAATGTGGAGGTTGGAGTGCCAAAACCTAGACCTAATAAGGCCTGGGGATGAGGTCTTACAAAATGACCTTTCCTAACCCTAATCCTACTTTTTACCAATTGCCATCTTAAAATGACAAAACTTTCAGCGGTCAGTAACTCAGAAATGGCACATGGTAGAGCAAAACAGATGAAATTTATTCTCTGTATCCCACCATACCCTGGTCCCTTGTACAATCTTAAGCTAATCCTAACCTCTCCTAACTCTAATCCCAACTGCTGGTAACCTAACTGAACATCCAGTATCTCGGAAACAGTGCATTGTAGAATGAAACGGGTGAAATTCTTGCACCCAGAGACTCCTAGCCAATTTTTCTAACAATTTTTAACCATTCCTTGCCCTAATCAAAAGAGGTTCAGACTTTGTAACCTAGCCGATACAAAACCTTTCCTTGCCCTAATTTTAACAGCTCCTAACCCTCCTAACCAAACCTCACCGATACAGTTCTTGATACTACGAGATTACCTTGACTTAATTAAGAATGACTGACGCGAAAGAGTTATTGTGACTCATTGTTTAACTATACATGAACCCGGTGGACTGCAGGCTGACATTGTCCTTTTCAAGTAGTATTCCTTATTATTATTATTATTATTAGAATACAACAGCCACCATCCCTGGGTTCCTGTCTGCTGGTACCACTCAAGCATCACACTGGTGCATATCTGGGGGAAGCAGCGTAGGTAGGTAGATAGTTTGATACAGTGGGTCAGCTTACATTCAAATTTATGGTAGTTGCTATACATAAACATTGTGTGGTGGTGGTGGTGGTGAGGGGAGGGGGCTAAAATTTGGAGTGTTCTAGAAAGCCAGAGAGAAAATGGGGGAACGAGGAGGAGGGGTAAGGAAGGAGGGGAGGGAGGTAGAAGGGGTGAAGGAATTGGGTTTCTAAGAGGAAGAGGAGGTGGTGGAGGGAGAAGGGGTGAAGGAAATGGGTTTCTAAGAGGAAGAGGAGGTGATGGAGGGTGAAGGGGTGAAGGAATTGGGTTTCTAAGAGGTGGAGGGAAGGAGGAAAGATAGGTGAATGGACAAAAAAGGAAAGAGGAAGAAAGGAATGGAGGAAAGGAAAGAGCGGTGGAAACAGGCTTGTTAGTGGAGGGAGGGAACTAGCAGGGAGGGGGGAGGGAACTGTGGGGGGGGTGGAACTTTCCGGCTTTGGTTAGTCTGGCTTGAGCTGTGGTTGAGTGAAGGATGGCTACACTAATGGTAAGCTGTTTTTCCGCTTTCCTCCATCTAATTGCTTTTATAATATTATTGATGATTTTAGTTTGTATTGTTAACACTCCTGAGTATTTTTAAAACTTTCTCGGATGATTGGAATTGTAGTAACTGAAAATAGAAAGATAACAGAGCCGTGTTTGGAGATTGGCTCGTAGGTGTGGGAAGTGCAGGGGTCTGGGGGGGGGGAGTCGTGTTTTGGTGTCAATTTAAAGCTCAGGTTTTGGGTGACAAGCTTTAGTTATAAGTATGTGTATGGAATTTGTTATGGTTATTTTTATTTTATTTTTTTGTTTTTAGTGACATGGGAATTTTCTGTTTCAGGGGTGTCAGTTGCAAGAAGGGACAGCGTGATGGCAAAGAACAAGAATGAGTATTTGGGGACGCCTTTTTGGAATGAAGCCGTTCTGCTGTTGAGGGCAATTACTGCTGTCAGAAGTACCACTGCCCTTACTAGCACAACAGCCATCACTAGTGCATGCCTGTACTGTTGCTGGATGGGACATTTAACTGGATAGTAATTTGGTGAGTATGCCAAAACCTTTTGTCTATTATTTATTTTTTCAGATGTCTTTGTGTATATTAGAGGGTATTCTAGAGAGATTAAGTATATTAATTTTTATAGCTAAACTGACAATAATATGGTGTAGCGTTATTCTCATCTGCCAGTAATCTCAAACCCCTTTTCAATTAGTTGATGGCCAAGCCTAGTTACATTGGGAGGGGAATTCTGACTTGTAACCAAAGACTCATTCCCACCGCATACGAAGCTGATCAGAGTTCATGCAGCAGTTTCAGAGAGATCCCTAGCCGTTTTTCCATTAGTTGATGGGCAAGCATAGTCAGATTAGGATAGTAATTTTGACTAGTAACCAAGGATTCTTCCCGAACACTTAACTAAAGCTCTTCATACAACCATAGCTTTGTATTTGAGTTGTGGGAATGATGAGTTTGTCGGAAAAGTGTAGTAGCAAGAATATGTAGGTCATGCAATGCTGGGGTCAGGGGGGGATGGTTTTTGCTGAACCATTGACCACATTAGAGCATATCTAGATGGCATCATTCCTTAATACTCTTACTTGGTCAAAAAATGCTCTCCATCTTTATTGCCTAGTTGAAACGGAATTAACAGTAGAATATGATGCTGGTCATGAAGTGCTGTGGAAAGGATGTGGAATTGCAGTATTATATTTTTGCCATTGATCTATGCAAAAGAAGCTGCAAAGGGACAAATTTAAGGTTAAAGAACTTGGTTTTAATATGCCTATGTTTCAAACCAAGCAGAGATCATTATCATACTTTCCATAACTATACTCAATTTTTTGTATCGAGGCGAAGATGCACTTGACAGATTGCTGATGATTGGCTGAATGCAACGTTACTTCATAATCTCTTTAGTATTATTTGACAACATATATCTGAGGGGGAAATTTGAGTTAGTAAATGTTATTCAGATATATTTCATTCAGCCAATCGTCACCAACCTATCAAGTGCATCTTCGCCTCAGTAAAAAAAAACAGTATAGGCCAAAATACCCTGTTAGTTTTGAATATGGAATTTTAAGGATAAATAGTAGAGTATAAAGCTATACACCTTTCATTTCTGTTTGGTCTAAAGGTGACAACCCCATCATGAATACTAAGCTGTATCAAACAATACTGGAATGTGAAACCTCCAGTATAGCTAAGCAGTAAGAATATTCTAGTAAAATATATAATTCTTTAGGTAAAAAAATTTAAGGAGATGGAGCTATAACGGTATATATTTGAGAAGCATGAGTGTTAATCTTGGACTTCATTTAGGTGTGGACGTTAGAGCAAGTTAACAGATCATGCTGTAGACTATTCAAGAACTTAGAGATTGGTATTGAACTTTAATGTGTTCCATTTCACTGGGCGTATGGAGAAGGTGGAGGATAACTGAATGTGGAGGGTGAGAGGTGTGATTGTTGAAGGTAGAGTTGTAAAGGGAGGGGCGGAGGCCATAGCTCATAGTGTGACCTCAGGGATAAGGGCCTGAATAGAGACGGTGCAAGAAATCAAGCAGCATGGAGAGCTAGGTGACTTAGGCTGATGTAAGCAAGCATGTTGGGGTCTTTATAAATGAACATATGAAGGAAATATTGGTTAGTTCTCCCCCTCTTCCTGAACCCTGCCTTATCCCATTCTTAGGTGGGTAGGGGATGAGATGCTCTACTTATAAATACTCCCTCTTGTGCTTTCCCTATTCTTATTTTCTGGTCACTGCCATGCCCCGTCAGTTATTGGAAAGAGGTTGAGATAATAGAAAATTAGTTTGTCACTAGAATAGTTCACTTAGTGTTTACATTAGTCCAGCTTGAATAGGGAAGTAGCATTATACTGTATAGGAATAGATGCATTGGTTACCGTACATAGGGGCATGCATATTATTCAGTAAGGAAAACTTCTAGGTATGCCCTTGAGCCCTGAATTCGCCCGTCCCTTGCTCATCTAAACGTGAACATGTGGATTGCATGCTGAAATAACCCTTCTGCATTTCATTAAGGAGGATAGGTACATACTGTACCTGTATTGCAAGAATTTTAATTCATAAAGCTGACTGGGTTAGGGTTAAATGTAGCCTTCGGTTCTGTTGTTAGTATAAGGTTTAACTAGTGTTGAGGTAGCACTGGAGTTCTAGTCAAAGGGTTAATGAGGTTTAAAGCATACTTATACTTCAGGACAGTTGGAGGGGAGGGGCAGCTTGATAGCAGAGGAGGCCACCCTTGCTGGGATAGTGTCTGGTGGTAAACATCCGTTACCACTACCAGCCTATATGTGGGGGGAGCAAGCTCAGCTGGATACTAAAATGGTGAGTACCCTAAAAACATGAATCATTTTGATGCCAGTCTGTTATATAGCCAATGATGCTGCTAGTGGAGTGTACAATAATCAACTTGAAAGATTTCCGTTCAATCCTGCCATGTTACTAGCAGCTTGAGAATTTCTCAGAAGTGTTGGAAAGTCAGAATGCATTAAACCCTATATTTAAATAGCATGGGAAGCTAAAGCTGCAAGGGAATTGTTGAAATTTGTGAAAAACGCGGTTGCTAAATAAATACCTTTAGTTGGTGTGTAGTTATAAAGCCAACCTTAATTTTCGTCCCATAACACTTTACTTCATGTTGTAAACAGCTGTTAGTTTTGGAGCTGTAGAAGTAATATATAGTCTGTTTACCCCTTCACTACAGAAAGCCTCCTTTAAGCTGGATAAAGCCACTGGTGTTGGCAGGAATGAATTAAAACGTGACAGGATGCTAGGGGTGAAACCAAAGTCAGCTGGAGCTCCCTGCACTTGAAAGGGACGGCAGTGTTGTCATAGTTTTAAAGCCTTGACTTTTAAGTGATTGTGTGATTCCTGAGTTGCATTGGTACCTCTAGCATCTGTACTCAGATTTAGATTTTGTCGCTGTTTTCAGACGATGCTCATTACATCTTTTGAACTGGAAGATATAGCCTTCATTAAGCTTCTTACAGTTGGTGGTCCTTCCTCTAAGTTGTAAAATAGCCTGGTGGTAGCAAGATAAAAACCACGTCTCATCAAATAAGGAATTAGTACAGTCGTGTCATAACTTATGCAAATTTGACTCTGCGCGATTTAAAATGCCTAAACAATATTAAATATTTTAATATTTAATTTCAAAGTGCTGGCAGGTAAAAAAAAAAAAAATACTGCACCATTTCTAGGCTTGCTTACCAGCTTCAGTGCACCAGCCGCCTTATGCACCTCTCTCTTTCTGTCTTTACGGCTCTGTCCTGGCGACGTCTTGGTTGTCCTGCTTGACAGCAACTTGCTCCTGTCACAATGAAATATTTGATTCATTAAATTACTACACCTGTAAATTAATGGAACTTCTTGTATAACTGTTTTGACAGCGTGTGATGACTGGTGTATGTACAGGGATGGAGTGGTGTGGTGCGGAGCTTGGCGGGTGCAAGACCAAGCATGTGCACTGTCAGTGTTCTCAGATTAGTCATTTTTTTTTGGCTAGGTTTAGCCAATATTTTCAACATCTAGCCAGAAAGTAATGCATCTAGCTGATTGCCAATAAACATAGCCGAAACCTGCAAGATAAGGTCATTTTCTACTAGTTTTGATAACAAGCAACATGTATTCTGATTTTAATTTTTTGGAAAATATTGCCCTTCATTTAAGGTAACCATAGAAACTTAGAGTAAAATCTGGGCTGGGTGAGGTATGTGTAAGGAAAATGGAGTGCATTGTTACACTGGACCTATTGGAATTTGTCATTCTTGCACACGACTACGCTCAGTCCTTTATCTTTCGTGTGGCTGTCAAGTTGCCACCTGTGCAGCCAAGAACTGCATGAGGGTAAAAGTCATGACCCAGCATTTTATAAAATTATACTGATTAATGTTATTTGTAATATATTGATGAGAAGCAATGTTATACAGTACTGTACAAAATTGATGGAAGGTTGGATTACTCTGGTTAATAGACTTGTAAAGAAATGCCAAACGAACTTCAACTCGTTTATTGAAAAACAACTAAATGAATCAAGTACTTTTTAAAGGAACTATTTAAGGAGCCTGAAGAGGGGTGTTAAGACTGTGTGTGATTTTTGGATTTAGGTCTTGGAAACCAAACCCTTGCATGAGTTGCAACACGGCTGTTTACCTGAATTTGAAGTTAACCATAAGCCCACCAGAAATTTGAACCAGATGGATTGAGGATCATCATCCTTCATTCAGGGCATGGGGAAGTAGCTAAGGGATGTTTCTATAATCAGGCAGTTAAGCAGTCATATCAGGCGTACAACATTGTCTCTTCGTCTCGTCCTGATAGTTGGTTTAGAATAATAATAATAATCCTTCTGCATGTGACTTGCCTTTTACCAGTGGCTGTATATAACTGTTTCCTTATACCAAGGGCTGTAAATAAGATTCCTTCTGCCTGTGACAATCATTTAGCCCTTCAGTGGCCACCAGTGTCAAGTGACACCATCCAGTGCCAGTGCTGGTGATGTTGAATTAATGCGATCCATAAACTGCGAACAATTATGGGAAGGGAACGAAGGTCACTGGTATGTTTACATGACCCTACATTACCATCCCAGGCACTGAGGTGGTCAGATTAACTACCATCCCAAGCACTCAGGTGGTCAGTTTGTCTCTGATGTTTTGCTCATATGATTACATGTTATGGCACAAATGCAGTAATTTAATTCTTACATCACGGGATGGGTTTAGGGGAAAAAAAAAAACTGCTAGATGCACCAGACAATTCTCCAAATATGTAAGGAAAAAGAAATTTGTTTTCGAATTTTGAAAACAATGTTCCCGCGGCTGGCCTGAGGTGCATGCAAATGTCTTACTTAAGGGCCAGTGAGGGGTTAAATGCAGTGTCCAGGTATCTTTCAGTGATTGGATCTTGACTCTTTCAGTTATGTTTGGATTCCCTGCCATGTATTCTCAACTTATAAAAGTACTGTCTAGGATTGTTTCTTGATTTTAAAGTTTGTATAGACCCACAAGGAAGTGTTATGGATTATCATTAGGTGTATGAGGAATGTTTGCTTTTCTTGCCTTCCATTCAAAAAATTCTTTATAGATGTTTTGACAAACCTAATATATAAATGACTCCCCTGTAATGTGGCCATCATCATCATCATCATCATCAATTCCCACACCAAGTTGGAATGACAGTTTCTACTAGTAAAAAATAGTTGTGGAAATTTGTGCTTGTGCTGGAAAGTTCCATAATTGCTTGGTCATGTGGTTTATTGTTTATCTTGCATAAAGGCTTCAGCATTCTTGCATTGGCTTTCGTCACCTTGCTGTGACTCAATGCTGCTCGATCTCTGGCAGCCTTCCTATTCAGCCCCACATCTGAGGTCCCTATATGGCCTCATCCCTTTATCCTCCTCCATTTATTTACCCAATGAGTGAGTAAGAATGGAAAATGAAATTGACTAGCAGAGTGAGGTGGAATGGAGAGAAATGAGAGGGTGCTTTAAGTTGGAGAAAGTGCAGCGTAATGGTGGGGCATATGATAGGAAAGCAGGTTGTGGATATCATATCAAGGACTAAGGCATCTGACTGTTCATAGGAAAAGGAACCCCAATGGGTTTTTAAGTTTAGGTTTGTTTGTTTTAGCTGCTGTGTATTGTGGAGGTGGTCCAGTGGGGTTGGGTGTCTGATGATGTAATTCACTTTAGTCAGATGAAAATAAACCAGTTAAATGTTTTTTCTGTATTTGCAGGAGGTGAGTTGACTGGTTGAAGATTGTATTTAGACAGCTGTGTTGAAGAAAATGCCTTACATTCCAAGAAGATTGGTAATGTGTTTAAAGTGATCTCTTTCTGCCTTAACTTGGCCTAGAACTGCCGTCTTAGAATTTAGTGTTAAGCTGTGACTGTACTGTAGATTAAAATTAGTGATGCTGGTTGACGACAGGTGCTGTTTTTTGTTAATTGAAGGAAGCTGCTAAAGGCTAAATTTTGGCCAAGTTAAGGGGTAAGAACTATAGTTGTATATACAGAAAGTCCTCGTTTGTGCTAGTAATGAAAACGTGCTGTGTAAGCTGGTAAAAGTAGTATAGGGAGGATGCACTGACGTCACTCAGCCGTTCCTCCTACAAGCCCCACGTCCTACTGGATGTTGGATCACCCACACACACACACACACACACACACACACACACACACACACAGTGACGGTATACTAAAAGCTAAAATTAACACACAGTTTTCAGTTTAATATGGATATACATGTTATTGATGGCACAAAATTATATATTCAGTGCTTTGTCAGCCATATTATATAAGGATACATGGATCATAAAACATTGAATTGCAAGCATATTTTTTCCTTCCAGTTCTGTCAGAGGCTGTAACTTGTTAAGCAGGGTATAAAATTGTCATTACCATTTGTATGGAAGTAATACTTTATAAATTATGGCCATACCTGTGATTTGGAATGAGGACATCTGTATATGCACTGTGTACATTATGTATTTATGGATGTGGGAGCATATCTCAGCTAGTCAGTGAGTCAGGCCCTTTGATGTTTCAGCAGTTCTTCACTTGTGTAGATTTTAATAGTCTTGCATTATCCCACATCCATTACTTTATTCATGTGCTGACCGTATTTTCTTTATTCCAATAAATGATTGTTTTATATAAATGTTCAAATAATTTATTGTTTTATATAAATGTTTAAATAATTTATCTAGTGGAGTACACTGTATTTATCCTTTAAGATTTCTGTGATAGGAAAAACAGCTTGATGTTGACAAGACAGTCTTAGAATTTACGATATTTTGGAAGTACCGGTAGTTAATCTTCCTTATTTTCAATCTTAAGTCAGTTGTTTTTGATGGGTGAAGTATTTTTGTGAATGTTAATCAAAATACAAAACATGTAATTCGAGAGTGGGAACTTAAGAAAAATCCATGCTTCCAGTGCAGACAAAAAATTATTTGAAACTTCTTAACATTTTGTTTAGTGGCACACTGTAATGCCGTGTGCCAGTTATTTATTCCCCCTGACTACAACTATTGCATCATTATATTTCTATATATCATTGGTCACTGCATCTCTGAAAATTTTGCATCCATCCACCACTCTAGCGGGTGCATAGCACCCGTCTAGCAGCAAACTCGTTCCTTTTCTGTCCAGCTCTCTTATGCAAGAGTTTAACTGTTACTCCCAGTCTTTCATGTATGCAACTGGTCAACTCAACTACCTTCCCCTTAATTTCCTCCTGCCTATGACACTCCAGTCTTTGAAACGCAGTGTCCATGCATGTTGAAAAGAACGGATCTTGAGTTTTTGTTGCAGGGAACAATCTATGAGGGTTTCTGGCATTTGGTTCCATCTTTGTAACATAAAAAAAAAAAAAAAAGTATTTAAATCTTTCTGGGAACAAGAGTGCCATAAAATTTGCTACTGTAGTGTTTACCATGTTGGACTTCATCGAAGACCAGTTGCATGGGTATGAAATGGCCAGGTAGGCGGGGTACAGGATACTGATTTTACTTATATTTGAAGATTACTAGTTGCCTACTTGCACCAGATCATGAGTGATAATTTAAATATCCACCCATCTCGGTTTATTATGTAAACAAGGAATTAGCAAGAGATGTAAACTAAGAGGCTGTACTTAAAAGCATAAGCTGTTTTCCAAGGTTTTTTTAAGGGAAGGAAGTCTTAAAGGCAAGAAATGTTACTTGTTAAATATATAACTTGTGGCCCTTTTTTTTTTTTTTTTTATGGGATGCTGTTAATGTAAGATATCTTATGCCAGCATGCCACGTAAGTCCAGTCAGAAATGATAGGTTGTTCTTTTGCACTTTGCTCCAGAAATTAGAATTGGGAGACCAAGGATGAGATGGATAGAGTGGAGAGTAAGAGAATTAACTAGGCGAGTGTATGAGTGAGGTGGAAAGGGAGGATGAGATGGAGGGATGGAGTAGAGAGTTATACGAGGGAGGATGGTGGCAGTTGGGGGGAGGGGATGGAGAGTAGACTAACTAGGAGTGCATGTGAGTGATGTGGAGGTGGGAGAATAAGCAGGGGGAGATCGAGGATGTGATGGAGGGATGGAGTATAGAGGTCTATGGGGTGGGGGGGAATGAATGACCCTGTAAGTGAGGTGTAGGGATGGAGTAGAGGAGGGGAATGTAAGTAGGGGGGGGGGGAGGGAAGTGAAATGGCAGGGGATAGGGCAACATGGAGGTGATTTATTTGTGGCCACCCCTTATGGGAATAAGGCATCTGGCTAGAGATAGCTTGTCCACAGCTGTGCATTGTTATAGTAATATAGCCATAAGTTATATATATTTGTTTGCTGAGGTTACACTATAAACTTTACATGGCCAAAATTTTTAATATTTCCAGCCTGAATTACGATTTTATTAAATATAATGCTAGTGACCAACATTTTTTAAAAGGATTATTGAACCGTAGCATTGCCTTGCTATACCTGGAATTGTGAAACAGCTGGAAAAGATTGAAAAATTGATCTAAGATTTTTGTTGGATATTTAACCCCTAAAAGACGGGTGTCTGCATGTGCTGTCCGAGGGTACTAGGGTAAAAAAGACAGGTGTCCACATATGTTGTCACGTCCTCCCACCCCACCCCTCTACCAACCTGACCCCCCCACTGCCTCCTACCACTCCTAACCTCCGCCCTTCCACCATCCCAACCACCAAACCCATGCCCCCCTACCTTCCCCATCGCCAAACCTCCACTGCCACCCTCCCTGCACCACCCCACAATATCGCACCTGCCAATTATGTCCGTGCTGAGCATACTTTAAAACATTCCGATGCCCGTCTTTTTTTAGGGATTAACATGCATCACAACCAGTGCATGGTAGTATCTTTTAACCCCCTTTCAGTACTGTAATGTCATCTATTTTTGCTGTGTCCCAGATGATTTTATTCAGCTTAGGATTTCTCCTACCATCCCTGCCCTGCACCCTTGCTATACTGAGCCATGCCCTACCCATCTACTATGATCCCCCCTTAAGCTGAATAAAATCGTGTGGCTTCAGCAGGAATAAAACTCCTGTGCTGAAGGGGTTAATTGGCCCTACTTCGTCTATATATATATATATATAGCCATTTTGGCAAATATTGCATTGCTTATTTTTTTTTGTCATGGGATAGTGAAACAGTGGCGTGTTAGAAGATTAGGATGTGTACGAATATTTTGTATTGATCTTTAACATGCATTAATGCAAACACACATTGCATGGTTGCACAGGGTGTTTAACAGTGCATGTTAACAAAGCCCTTCTCATCCATTGTTGATTGCCATGTTGACTTGTATAGCTCTGCTCAGCTTTAGCTGGGCAGAGCAATACAAGACATGGCATATAACAAGTGATGAGCAGGGCACGCTCTTGGAAGCATCTTGGGGTAGGGCGCTGAACCTATCTCGATAAATGGGCCACGAAAATACGGACTGGCAACCCTCACAGCTTGGGTTACCAGTCCTTATTTCTCTGGCCCATTTATCGAGATTGGTTTTTTTTCTTACTTCTCCACTCGTGTATAACTCTGTGGAAATAAAGCCGATGTCTTATTACAATATCTTTACTATATACCTTTTTGGTACATAAATATTTTACACTTATATATTAAAATGTGCACTTAGAAAAAATATCAAAGAATAATACCAAGACGTGTATGAATAGTACGAAGGACAGTACTTCGTACTATTCATACATGTCTTGGTATTAGTCTCTGATATTTTTTCTAAGCCCACATTTTGTACACACAGTATGAAGGACTGATCACTTTGTACTATACATATATAGAGAGATGCCGATTGATGTCAACTTTATACAATGACAAAATGCAACTAAGCCAACTACATGTGGGGCAAGGCAAGGAGAAAGCAGGGCAAGACAGAAGGATGACAGATGCAAGTATTGCAGGGATGGAGGACAAGAATATTACAGCAGTGGTGCAGGGCTGGTCAAAGCCAAGAGAGTAGGACAGGGAGGAGAAGACATTGCTGACAGGACACTGACGGTAGGACACAACAGGACTGGGAGGACATGGCTGGGCAAAGCTTAGATGCAAGGCAAGGCAAGAGTGGTCAGATCAGGACAGTGCAGAGTACAGGGAAATAAAGAAGGCAGTGTAGGGCAGAGGGCAAGCCAGGGAAGGGAAACATGCAAGACAAGAAAGCAGCGGTGGTGGTAGGGAGCTTAGATGAGTGGTAAGGTGTGAAGGAGGAGGAAGAAAGAATAAAAGAGGGAGTGGATGGAGGGAGGGAGGGAACCTACCACAATACATAACCATAACCAAAAATATGTGAAACACTAAATCACAGAGAATAACACTCAAATCTTTCATTTGTACTATACTGCCAACAAGAGGTGTCATTAAGCTTCACCTCCAGGAACTGCTTGTAAGATAAAATAATAACTGTGAAATCAGTAATTCCTCATTTACGATACTTTCACAAGTTAAGTTTCTCTGTTAGTCTGTCAGTCAAAAGACAGTCTTTGCATTATATACTACTTTAATATAAAAAAAAAATGTGCTGTGAAAGATCAAGATTAATTCACTTAAAGATATTACTAAACTAAGTAGCATTAACACATTTTGATAGTTGCTGTCTTGAATATGATTCTTAAATACTTGAGAAAGAGTCCTTCTTGCTGGGATCTAACCCTAACTTCAAGCAATGTTTACCTTTCAGCAATTTACAGGAATATATATAAATTATTAAATGAGGAATAACCTTTTGCTGGCATTATATACAAACGAAACTCACCATTTTTAAAAGTTTTGTTTGCAATACTGTGGAAAATGTGCCTTCACATCTCATATGAATGTGTTTAAATATATTTCAATCCTATGCATAATAATGATGAGCCTGTAAGAGAGGTTTGGTATTTTCCTAAATTGTATCGTAGCGTTTGAAAGACCATAACGTGCATGCAAAAGCTCTGGTCACCTAATGGTAGCTCTCCACGCTCCTCAGTCTGTGGCAGCCTCTCTATTCGGTCCCTTATCAGAGGTCACACTACGACCAGAACCCATATTTTCTTCAGTCCGCCTCTTACAACCCTACCCACGATGTTCACACTTGGCACCTGCCACACCCAACTGTTAAAAAAATGTGGTTCTGGAGAGAGACCTTCAAGTACTGGCACTGATATAATCAGGTGATGTCTAGTGAAATGGGCCATATGCTCACTCACTGACCATTTAAGTTCCTGGAATCCTAACCCTACCTTACAGCTCTAATTATCTGCACATACTTTTCTCTACTTTGTAATTATATACTCCATGACTTCTCCCATTCCAGATCAACATCAAAGCAAAAACAGCTGGTGTTCCCAATGCAAAAGATCCTTCTTGGCTAAACACACACACCAAGGACAACCAAGGGACTAATCAAGAAAAACAAGCATATAGCCTAACCATCACCACACCCCAACAAGACCACACAGACTCATGAGGCTGCCTACTCCCTTAGCCTCACTTTCAGTACCACAGCTTAATAGTGTGCTGTAGGCATTCAAGCCACATAAGTGGTACTGTTATAAGAGGAGTACTTGACCTCTCACTCAACAACTGCACATGTGTACAGTCAAAGCTCAGCAACTACAACCATTCAATACCTACACAGCACCCTGCTTCAAAAACATGTTTTCATCCTTCCCCCAACACTAAACTTCACTTAGATATGTTCTCCCCCGCCCCAAAGACCTCCATACTTTTATATATATATCAAACTGTACATAGTCACTACCAAACCACATGGCCACTGTAGCCACTCATAAATCCTATTATCCAACTATCTTCCCCAGAGACACATGACTACACCTATGCTTTTAGTTTTTTAGTATAACAGTCTAAAAATTCCTTTCACTCTCTCATGAATGCTAAATTGTAAGAACACAGTACGCTGGCACTAAAATGTGATGCTTGTTGTGAAGAAATGGTATGCAAAATATGTAGGTCCGTAATATTAGGCGTTTCTGTCACTGACCTGCAAAAACATAGCTGGGATAAATCAGAGTACAATCAGTATAACCAGACTGCAAAACAGCCACCACCTTTCTCTCTAATAGTGCCAACACAAAATGAACAATCCACTCAGCCCACGCTAATAAATCCTCCCACACCACAACACTCACCACATGTACCAATCAATCACAACACTGACAATCCTTCAACATCTACCATTGGGGCTGCTGCCAGGATTTCTGCAGTCAGTCCATCAATTTTATCCAGGGTCTGGTAGAGGGGGATGTTAATAGTACCAAAACACCACAGCCTGAGCCCATAAACCAACCCAGTATTTATTAATATGTAGTAAATATTCTTCAAACTGCATAATCTTGATCTACTTGGTTTAACTTCTATTCTCACACAAGGAATGACTAAGAATTACTGTTTTGCTCCAAGGGCAAGGGGGGGGGGGGGGTTGTCAGTACAAGTGATGGGAGGGTCAGAGGCCTTAACTGAGTTTTAGGATTACAGCACCAGGGCCTCTCTCCCAGGCACTGATTCTATCCATATGACATACCATAAGCTCAACTGTTATTCCTGTCACAACCACTTGAGCTATAAAAATAATAATAATAATAATAATAAGTGGGAGAACTATCAGCATCATGCCCAGTAAAGTGGACTAACTATCATCATCATCACTTCAACTATTTATTTTTATTTTTTTAATCCAAGGATGAGGTGCAACTGGGTCTGGAAAACACGCACAAAAACACAATAGCCTAACTGTTAGCCCAAAAATAGTTCAGACACTAATTCACCCACCAATCAAGCCCAAGAATCTACATAGTTTTCACACACACATTCCCTTCAACCCATTTAATTTTTGCAGCCCCTCCAGGTTTTACATATCCAGTGACGCTTACATTTATTTTCTTCCATGATCATCAACCTGAATCTTTTTTTCCTATTTTAGTCTCATCATGGGTGACTCTACACTGACTAGCCGAATGGTTTCCTGTATATCAGGAAACCATTTACTACACTGGGTGGTAACCATATAACCAAATTTTGACACCTGGTGGTTTAGTGGATAATAACGGTGCTCCAATCGGATTGAGCCTGTGTAGGTGTATGTCCACGGGGTGGTTGGGGTATACTGCTCCTGTAATGCCACTGAGGGATGAGTGAGGCTGGTCACTCTCATCTTAAATGTCAGGACCAACTTACCTAGCCCCGGGCTCCTATGCTCCTCATGGGGCAACATAGGATTGGATGATGATGTCTCTTCCTCTGCTTTTCAACGTCATAAATTCCACCTTTCTTTCAGCTGAACCCAATTCCTTGCATCCAGTCACTTCTTTCCCTTTTCCTCGAATGCTCTTTCAATCTATGAATCCCATAATGATATGCCTTTCTTACTCCTTACCACGCAACACCACACAACACACACAGCTGTTGCAATCCTAACCAAACATTCTGTATCTGTACTCTACTAATTTTCCCGAGTCATGTTTTTAAGCAAAGAAGAAGGAACCAAAGGCAGGAAGCACGCACGATTGTTCCAAGAAAAAATATGAACCAAACAGCCAAATTCACTGCCTCTAACTCCCCCAGTACCCCTAACTGGTATTCAACTGCTGCTGTTTTGTTTCTCGGCTCCTCCACTTTCAGCTCATTCTTCTTGCAAATCTTTACATTCAATCACAAACCACTAAAATCTAACCTGACAAACAGCAATACCATTTATAAATAGCGACAAAGACCCATAAACGAATGCATCAAAAAGGGAGAAGTAGCAACAGCATACACAGTGAACAGCCCTTGGAATCCAAACCACTAAAATCTAACCTGACAAACAGCAATACCATTTATAAATAGCGACAAAGACCCATTAACAAAAGCATATAAAAGGGAGAAGTAGCAACAACATACACAGTGAACAGCCCTCGGAATCCAAACCACGAAAATCTAACCTGACAAACAGCAATACCATTTATAAATAGCGACAAAGACCCATTAACAAAAGCATCAAAAAGGGAGAAGTAGCAACAACATACACAGTGAACAGTCCTTGGAATCCTAACTGTCTTGAGGCATAATCACCACCATCACTGGACTCATCAACAAAATAGAGGCATCAAAGCTGGAGAACCATCAACAGCATATGCAGTTAGCCCTCAGAACTAGACCATCTCGAGCCATAATAATCACCAGCAACATTAATTAAAAAGATTCATAAGCAACACAAGAGCATAAACCCTGAAGATATATCAAAAGCATTCGCAACGAACGCCTTGCAGAATTCTCACCACCTCACGGGCATACTACTAACTCAAACTGTATAAACTATTTGCTGTGACGTTAGAAAGCTTAGTTTTACACAGCATTTTCAGCCTAACATAATTATAGTACTGCTTCCTACACAAAATCTGTTTAACATATTGACGCAGGCTTCTGAGCTACCATGAATCAGCAGATATCAGGGACTGGGCAACTTAATTTTTTTTACAAGCTTAAAAAAATGTATAATTTTAAACTTGAAACAGGAAATCTAAAACATGAGATTTGAAACTCACAAAGTAAACATTTCGGTCAAATGGGCCACCTCAAGATCTTTCCAAAAAGCTATTAAAATATCACAGCTGGAGATATGAAACAGGCACATTTTCCAACATTACAAATCAATAGAACAGATATGTAAAAATAAAGCACATATAATATTACAATTCAACAGGAACACTGTACAGAAATCCACCGATTATCAGTCCGTACTTCAGCCAAAGTCCCCCCTCTACAAGTGAACATAACTATAAACATTATTTTGTACTGTATAACAATTTCAGCACAAAGAAAATAACCCCATATAGTGTTCACCATAAACAGTAAAGTATTTAATAGCAAAATATACAGCTACTCTATACTGAACATACTGTAGTGCTGTGAAAGATTTTGCTGATTATGCCTGTGTGGTTACTAGCATGGTCAGTTAATGCCAATAAAAACAGATATTGCTTTAATTCAGCCAGATTTTTTTCTTGCTGGATAATGACACTTGTTGGTGAATGCTGCAGCGTCAGATAATCGGGAGTTTCCTGCGCATATTACAATTCAACAGGAATATGAATGTAATCTACCCATATTGCTATATAAACAAACATACAGTCAGCCACAGGAAAATAAATAAATAAATAAAGTGTGAACCATATTAACGTCAAATGTCTTTATAAATGAAGGGAAACATTTCAAGATGCTCATCCATTTTTTGACCTATAAGTGAAAAACTCAGGAAGTCTGTTAGCCTTTCACATAAATGGTGGGAATCAACTCGGAATGATTGTTATTCTTTGACATTAATGAAGGCAATCAACTCAAGATACTCATTAATCTTTGACATAAATGAAGGGACTAATTATGGATGCTCATTATTCTTTCCTTTCTTGGCGCTATTCTAAGCAGTATTTTCTTTTCTCCCATTGCAGAGAAACGTAAGACTGGAAGACTGCCGTGCTGTTCCCTCCAAGAAAAATCATAAACAAGAGTGCTAAATTCAAGACCTGAAAATTCTAAGATTCCTACACCCATTGCATTTAAAGGACTGGAGGTTATAGGCAGGGGGAAATACAAAAAAGCCTGATATTAAAAACTATTGGTCTGCACCTTCCTGTGGCAGGCTGTACAGTATCTAACTATGACATGGCAATAATGAAAATGCAAAAATAACACAGCATTACAAGAAAACAGGCACAAAAATGTAACAAACACCAATATCAACCCTTCAGACATGACTGAATAATGTAAAACACCTTTATTTATTGTCAGCTGAAGAAGCACTATGACTTTTGCAGGTCCTTTTATAAGCCACAGTTATTTATGACCTTCTGGGCTGATAATTCCTGTTGCTGTGGTCCAATGTTCATCTTTACTCCCAAGAATCACAGTAAATGGTATGGAAACTAAACACTGGAATGTAATGAAAGAAGGGAGGCAGTATGAGCTTCAAATATTATGTGGTTCATACATGTGTGACCATACCAGCAGTCTACTTTGCAATATTACATGTATATATAGCCTTAAAAAAAATTTCTCAGCTCATTTAGCAACACCTCATTCAAAAGGCTACTCATTACTAATATTAATGATCAGCACACAGAGATTAGGCTACAGGACAACCAACACTGTTTTGCTTAGGAAGGAGGCAAATACTATATTGGCAGAAATGCTGACGCTGACGATGTATCAGTTAAGAGAAGTTGTTTGGTTACAGCACTAATACAAATGAATCCAGGACCACAGTAACAGCAACCCACAATTTACAGAACCATAATACAGGGCGGCCCATAGGCACCTCGTGTTGTGGGAACGGCCCAGTCTGCTGGGGTGGGGTATGCAGGTATTTTGACAACTTTCAGATATGGCTACTGTATTTAACTATGCTCTGTTTACATTAACTTGGCATACATTATCTTTACTTTGAATGCTGAGTTGTAGCAGGGGATTAAAATATGGAGCTAGCCAAGAAAAGTTCTATGGAAATGATGTTGTCAGTGTTATCTTATTCTGCCAGTGAGGTATGGGAAATAAATGTGCCTAAGGACATAAACCTCATGTCTCTGTGGCTGCCCAATCTGTATATGACTGGGAAAATAAAAGATAATTAGGTAGGGGAGTGGGTGTTGGAGTGTCTAATGAGGGTAGGGTGTGGAAACTTTCTGTGCTGTTGTTTGCTGGTGACTCTGTGTTGTTACGGAAGGATGAATATGAACTGCAAGGCTTGGTGAATGAGTCTGGAAGAATATTTTGGAAATGGAATCTAAAAGTGAAGTTGTGGTAGGAGAGCATGGAGTCACAGCATGCAGTGAGGCTGGATAGTGAGAAAATGGAGTATGTGAGTACATTTAAGTATTTATGTAAAGTAGTGTGATGAGTAAGGATGGAAGCTTAAAGGATCAAATGCTTGAAAGGGAAGAGCAGGGAAGAAAGGTTGCTGGTTAACTGAAAGCAACGATAGGAAACAGAGAAAGGAGTATGGAAGTACTGTGATACCTGCCGTAACATATTAAAGTGAAGCTTGGATCTAGCTGGAAGGACACAAGTCAAGAGTGAGAGCAGTGGAAATTAGTTACGGGACAGAAGCATGTGAAGTTACATGCAGTGAGAGACAGACAAACGAGGAAATAAATAAGCATTGTGGTGTTGATGTGGATGTGAGTGAAAGTATTTATGCTCTGAGATAGTCTGGCTGTGTAAAGAGAATGGAGAATGAGCGACTGTTTAGAAAAGTGTATGTGAAAGACAGAAGGGAAGAGGAGGAGGTGGACATCAAGGAAGAGATGGAAGGATGGAGTGGAGAGATACGAGGGTAGCAGGTGTGAGTTGGAGGGAGGGCAGTTAAATGACAGAGGATTTGCAGGGGACAGAGTAGCATGGAGGCAAATTGCTTGTGATCACTCATTATAAGAAAGAGGCATCTGGCAAGCAACAGGTAGATAAAGACAGACAATGACAAATATCTCTGCTTACTTTAAAATGAAGTAACTTTATGCAATTACTACAAGCAAAAGTAAGGAGATTTTGATTACGGTACTTTGTAAACAAAAAATGCAATCAATGGATGCAAACACGCAATCACTATTAAGGAAGACAAGGTAATGGAAAGTAGAAAATGATGCAGGGAAGACATAACATGCTGACTGAGCCATTCACTACATCAACTATCATCTATAAGCATTATCATCATCACAATCATTATAACAGTCATCAATCATTATTCTTATACTCATCATTGCAAACATCATCATCCTAACTTCTTCTCCACACTTCAAGATGGGGTAAGGTATATATGAACCAGAAAGCAACAACACATGAAAATCTGAAGTGTTAAATATGGACCACCCTGTATTTTTGAGTATCTGTGGCATATAACCAGGACTTACTGCATCTGTTTGTGATGTACAGGCATGTGCAAAAGTTTGCTAACAATACTCCGCCAGCACTACACTGTATTCTGCACTGATCATTCTTCCCCAAATGACTGTAACATTCCTTCTCATACTCATAAGGGAGGATGGTGGACTATGAATGAATGGTAACTTTGGTCTGCAGTGCATATCACAAAATATTTCACATAACACCTTCCACTGCTACAACTGGCAGAGAAGTGTCTACATACTTTTGCTCACACTCAGGACAGGAGTCTTGATACGTATTTCATAGCCTGCAGCTGCGTATGCCTGACCAGCTGTCTCTTTTAATGTTTTGAACCAAGGAGATTCATTCCTACTTTCAAAACTATGGCTCAATGAATTTCATGCAATGTGGACATCTTGTTACTCTACTCCAGGTGACAGGCCAAGTGGCTTTTTCTACCTGCGATATAATCTACTACACAGGGTGGTAACACACAATCTGACAGACACATGGTGGTGTAATGACTTAAGGCGTTTCAACTGGATGTGGCTCCTATACATCAGTGAGAAACTCAGTCCCACCCAGTCCTCTTTGCAAAAGGGGAAACAAAAAACTGGTTAATGAATGGGTGTCTGTGAATGTGTTGTCCAGCATCTCACAGATGCGAACATAGTGTGCAGCATCCGGTTTGCGACAGCCAGATAAAGGCAACGATAATTTGGGAGCTTGTTATATATACTGGTCAGTATTCTAAATTAAAAAAACTAATCTGAAATACTTGAAATAAAAATATTAGGCAAACCACAGGCTATAAAATAACTGTCCACTGTACATCGAAAAATATATACATACATAGATATATACAATACATATACAGACACAGATAAATAATAATAATAATCATCATCATCACACAATAATGACATGCATAATTCACTGGGTTGTCTTTTTGGTGGCATAGGAGGCTTGCTTAGAAATGCTGCTAAGAAACCACCACTGCCACAAAGAAGACAATCCACTTTCAATGAACTAACACCAGACTTTGTTCAACTGAGAGAAATACTGAACTAGCAGTCAAAGGCGTAAAATATAACCTGAGGAACCATTCTGTCCATCTCAAAATTCTAGCAATATATCTATCTTTTCCACTTTATCTAGCAATCTATCTATATATAAGTCTATGTAATGTTTCTCCATCTAATAATCTGTGTGCATGTCTACCTATCTGTCTATTAACTTAATGCTGAATTGTAACTACGGTATTTAGCTAGCAGACTGACGCTATTCAAGAAAAGTGCAATGGAATGGTTGTAGAACTTTAACAACAACTGGTATACCTGGGGAATTTGGTTACTATACTCTTGTTACTCTAACCTGGCCTAACATTACCATCTCAGCAATAGTTTAGCACACAGAACAGTGCTAGTCATGAAGAGGTGCAATGGAGAGGATGTAGACCTGCAGTATTGTGTTATTCTACCACTGAGCTACATGAAAAAAGGTGGTAAATTAAAATAAAGTTTAAAATAAGGCTCATTAATATCCTTAAACCCCCAGCATCTCTCTCAGCTGAATAAAACCATCTGGTGTTCGAAGGAATAAAGACAGTTGCTCACCCACTTAAGAACATCTGAGGTATGAACACTACTAAAGACTTACCAGCTTTAGATTTTATTAGGCCCTGTGGTTCGTGTAATTTGCAAGATGCTGTCGGCCTGATATTGCCAGGGATTGACTCCTGCCACTGCGTCATCCTATCATCATCATCAACAATGTCATCACTAACTAGCTTGCAAAATAAGTATCTAGGTGTGAAGTAGGTGGCCTTGTATACCACAGTGGTGGAATAATCTGCCACATGGTTAAATGGCCAAAGGTTGCTGATCATCTTAATTATCATCAGCAGCAGCAGCAGCATCTTCCTCTACCATCATTATCTGCCCAACCTCCTCCTCCCATTCAAAGATGGGGTGAGGAATTCTCAATAAATATTTCCTAAGTAGGGGAGCAACTGAGAACATACTCTGTCCACCTCAAATTGGCTTAAAAGTGCTATGCAAAGAATGTAAAGTCAAAATATTGCTATCCTTGTCTTATTCTGCAACCAAGCTATGGGGATTAGGCTGCCAAAGGACAAAATGCTCCGCCAAGTCAAGGTGGACGAACCAAAAATTTTTTAACTCACATTTCTGGAGGGTGGTAGCCGCTGTAGCAGTAGTAGTAGTAGTAGTAGCTCGAGGTCAGCGTCACAGGAGCTTAGTGAACTGATAGGATTTGACAACAGGTGGCCAAAGTGGACCAACTATGGGCTCGCCCTGGGTAAGTTCTTAAGCGTGGCCACAGTGCACTTCCCTGTTCTTCAGCGTGGCCACAGTGCACTTCCCTGTTCTTCAGTGTGGCCACAGAGCACTTCCCTGTTCTTCAATGTGGCCACAGTGCACTTCCCTGTTCTTCAGTGTGGCCACAGTGCACTTCCCTGTTCTTCAGTGTGGCCACAGTGCACTTCCCTGTTCTTCAGTGTGGCCACAGTGCACTTCCCTGTTCTTCAGGGTGGCCAGAATGCACTTCCCTGGAGGTTAGGGGCCCTGTGTAGTGACAGAACACAGAGGCAGCAACAGGAACCCCAGAGGTGGCAGCCACAACTCCAGGAGTGACAGCCACAGCACCAGGAACTGCAGCAACCACAGCAGGAACACCAATGATCCCAGCAGCAAGAAGAGCAGACTCCAGCAGCAGCAGCAGGAACAGCAACCACCTCAGCAGCAGCAATGGTGGCCCCCGAAAAAATGACAAGGTTTTAGGAGATATTCTCATGTCCACTGATAAATTAACCCTTTCACGTAGAGGAGTTCAATACAGACCTCAATTAACCTCTGCAATATTGGTACTAGAGAGGGATGCCTTCAAGTGGTGGCACCAATAGGACTGGGGGGGGGGGGAAAGCAGCCTGATTATATAAACATTCCTCAATCCCATTCCTATCCCCTAACAGGAGACTGGTGCACTACAGAAAGGTAATTTTGGCCAGCATTCCACCGGGCTCAAGTTCTGATAAGCATGGGGTTGAAACTACTTTACTCAGCAGTTCACTTTACCCTGGCTTAAACTGCCATCCCTTCACCTTGAATGCTGAGTTATAACAATGGATTAATACTAGAATATGATGCTAGTCACGAAGAAGCACGACAGAAAGAATGTAGGGCCACAGAATATTTTCTTTTGACACTGAACTATATGAAATTAGCTCCAAGAAGAAAATTAGGGACAAATTAAAAGACAGCTAAGATTTCACAACGTCATCTGCCTGGCTCAATTCCTTGGTTATTTAAATGCCTCCCAAGTACTTCCTTACTCCCAGAAAGGAAGAAGGTGGACTGCAGCAGATGGGCAACTTCACGCCTGCAGTCTACTGGGTTCTCATTTTATATAAGCCTGTGGCCACTACTACAACTATACCTTGGGAAAAGTGGCAAACCTACTTCATATACAGAAAGTAAACTTCAATGGGCTTCCGTCTATCTACCTATCGAACACACTATAAAGATGTCAATACTACTATTAATCACCATTTAATCCTGTGATGCCCCATGGGGAGTGTAGGAGCCCGGGGCTAGGCAAGTTGGTCCTGACATTTAAGAGTGACCAGCCTCACTTTCTGCACCCAAACTGTCATACGTACTACATCCTCTCAACATGCCCAAACTATGTCAATAACTGTAGGGATTTAAATTTATGACGTTTGGATTGGTATTTTTTAACCCATAAAAGCCATATCTTTTTGTACCATGGCAAATTTGCTTATGTGAATCACCTGTCTCGGCATTTTGGCACTTACTGTATGGGCTGATGTGATCACAGTGTCCATAAAGCCACTGTACTACCCTTTCACTGGGGAGCCTAGTGTCTGCTTGCAATTCCTGTTCTTGTATTACTACTACTGTAGGTTTTGGTTGTAACAAGCATTACTGATTAGATGAACATATTTAGTTATATTTTGTGAGTACTGACTGACCATTCAGCAACTCTTAATTACTGTAACTGTAACATCATGAATTTCAGTGGAAGAGAGAGGGTCCCTTTGCCTCACCGTCCCTTCCCTGGTGCAGACTAGCTGGCTCTGATCTGAAGATTCTTTATGCTCCCTCTTGTGAGGTAAGCCAAGTGATATGTCTTTACATATCGACTTTCTACCATATGTATTTGAGATAATGTTCCTAAAGGTAACAGACTGTGAATTAAGTACAGTCAAAACTAACTACAGTATACTTATTAAAGAATGAGGTGGTGGTGGTGGTCTATGCTGTCTTTCTTAGTTGCCAGAAGTTCCCTGCACACCTTCGAGTGTTGTTCAATGTCCTGTGTTCACACATGACTACTTGCACAGCTCAGGTCCTTGTCCCAAATGACTATAATTCCCTTGTCCATCATCACAGAGAACTGCTTCACAGTCTTTAAGTCATAAACATGAAGATGCCCGTCCTCGCCATCTTCTTGTGCCTCCTCCACCAGTTCTCTTAGCTCAAAGAGATCCTCTGTGTACAACTGTTCCTTGTGGCTGTCCAGGACCTCTTGCACATCTTCTTCAACCTCCTCATATCCTGCCTTGTGCGAGAGGTTGAGGATGTCTTGAAGAGTGTTCACTACCACACACAGGGTATCCCTATTCACTGAGGTCAATACATAACTTCCAACTTTGGTGGAGGAGCTAAAAAACACTTGACCATTAACCACGCTGGCAGGTGTACATCATTCACCAAGCAGCTCTCCATGCTGCTACACTCCTTTTGTTTTAACTTGGATTAAAACTGCCATACCTCCACCTTGCATGCTGACCTGTAACAAAAGATAAACACTACAATTTGGTGCTAATCATAATTGCCAGTGCTGTATTATTCTGTCAATGAGATTACTGACACAAGCCGCCAAAGGACGAAAATGTAGGTCATGTTAAGGTGGAAGAACTTATCATCATTATCATCATCATCCAGATTTCCTTTCCCATCCCAAGGTGGGATAAGCCTGGGTCCAGACAGCCTGAAAATGCCTGATATACTGTTATGAAATACTAATCAAAGTTTGCCACTCTGACTAAGCCACACTTCCATGCACTCAACACTCATGCCTCTGATATCCTGGTTTCAGACAATAAGGCAAAAAATATTCCACACGTAGCTTCACACTCACCTTTCTGAAAGTCAGGAACTAGAGTAACAGGCAGAGCTGATTTAGGTTACTTTTCCCTCCTTCCCCATTCTCTTCAGGCAGTTTCCATGGCTGACAGTCAACACAGCTCCTGAAAAATACATTACATGTTAACCCTTCATCACTTTCAGTTCCATAACCTTGATTAAGTTCAATAAAATTCTCTGGCGACAGCAGGAACATTACCGGCTGGAGGTAACATGAGATAAATCACCTGGCATTACTTATGCACATTTTGTGTATGTGATGTGCCAGGGAGAGTATGGACAGATTGAGAGGTAAGAAAGCAATGATCCTGCTGGTAAGACTCTTGAGTGTATGGAGGAGTTTTGCTATTTGGAGGATGTGTAATGTGCTGGAGCTGGGGCTGGAGCTAGCTCTGTGGCTAGGGTAAGGAGTGGTTGGAGGAAGTTGAGGGAGCTGTTGCCTCTCCTGACACTAAATGGTCTCTCCCTCCATGGTAAGTGGTCCTTGTATGTAGCATCTGTTAGGCATGGAATGCTGTATGGTAGTGAGGCCTGGGCAGTAAATGAAAAAGATATTCATAGAATAGAGTAAACAGAAATGATGATGATTAGATGGATGAGTGGTGCATCCCTGTGAGGCCTGATGGTGGTGGCTGGGTGGGGGGTTACGACCACAATTGAAGGATTGCAAGGAAGAATGGGGCTTGAATGTATTAGTGCTGTGATGGGTGTGCAAAGCAAGAGGTGTGAACACGAGCGTACGGTCGCGAAAGGCAGACCAAAAAAAAAGACCTGGGACAAGGTCAGACAGTGTGACCTCAGGGATAAGGGAATGAAGAGGAAGGCTGCCAGAGACTGAGCAGCATGGAAAGCCACTATTGGGTAACCAAGACTGACTCATGCAGGCATGCAGGAGCCTTTATAAACAAAATGAAACGTGAATTTTGTGTGTGTGTGTTTTATGCAAGGAACAAAGACCTATAGGCTAAAAAAAGCCTTCAATAATTGTCAAAAAAGGGGGGGGGGGGGGCCTTGCAAAATTTTCCAGTTCCATAGCACCAACAAAGAACGAGTGACCACTGAACTAAGCTGACTATAACCATGTGAATATAGCAAGACCAAAAAGAAAATACAGGTCAACCTCGCTGTACAACTGAGGTACATTCAGGGAATACAGATTAGATAATCAACAACTGTATGTCAAACATAAGGATCGTAATGTATAACCCAAATTGGTGATCGTATAGTAAAAAATTGAGCTTTGTATAAGATCACAGTGAACACATGCAAAACTGGGAATCGGTAGCAAATAAATAGCATAGCAGCTGATTGTAACAAGAGTGACACATCATCATCATCAAACTGAAGGCATTATGTAAGAGACTGTATTCAGCTTAGTTGTGGCTGCCCACACTCATACAGCATGCTAGGGTCAAGTATCTTACAGGCGGGTCCTGTGATAAAAGTGGGGTATATTAACGGAGAACTGCTCCAATGCCAAAAACTTGTATAACGCAGTGAAAAATGGGAGAGTGTAAACTTGTATAACGGTGAAAAATGGGAGAGCGTAAACCTGTATAATGCAGTGAAAAATGGGAGAGCGTAAACTTGTATAACGGTGAAAAATGGCAGAGCGTAAACTTGTATAATGCAGTGAAAAATGGGAGAGCGTAAACTTGTATAACAGTGAAAAATGGGAGAGCGTAAACTTGTATAACAGTGAAAAATGGGAGAGCGTAAACTTGTATAACGGAGTGAAAAATGGCAGAGCGTAAACTTGTATAACAGTGAAAAATGGCAGAGCGTAAACTTGTATAACAGTGAAAAATGGGAGAGCGTAAACTTGTATAATGGAGTACATAAGTTATGGGAAAAGTAGGGTTGGGTTAACTGACTCCAACGGTAACATCGGATTTTTGTGCTCGTATAAAGGTCTAAATTTCCAGTTCTCATATCAAGTTCCTCGCATAATGGATGCTCGTATAACAGGACCCACCTATATAGCTAGTGCAGTAGCTTTCCAACTGTGTCTATGCTGAATATCCTCAATTTAATGCAGTAATTCAAACACTACGCTGTGCGCTATGCTAAATACTCCGCCAGATCAGGGAAATCCCTATTTTACGCCTTGTTATCACTATATCGCAAATGGAACACCATCATAAACAGAACAGTCTCACACAAACACCACCTCCCTATACATACATTTCCATTCGGGTAATAGAATGAAAGACTAACGCATGATTTAACACATATTTACTCATCTGGTTGCTATACCGGGCAGTGATAGACATAGCTATGTGTGATAATCAGGTTCGTTGAATTGGGGATTAAATGTCCTTGTCTTAATTCTATTTGTATTTTCTGATGGCTGTTTCCTATTGATATAATTTTTTCTATGACTTCCCTTATGCGTTCTTATCTCCCCACCCCCCTAAAAAAAAAATTTCTAATGACAAATGGCACTACAGTTTCTAAGTACAGTACACCTTCAATATAACCAACACACTGGTACCAGACTCTTGACATTATAGTCGATAGTTCGTTAAAACCGAATGTTATGCTGTTCGGTACCAGGCATCGTGGCTTATACCGAACAAAGTCCATTAAACACAGAGCGTCGTTTGGCTATGCAGTTATACACAAGAACATACATCTACATCTGAATGCCTCCTTTTCTCAATAAATGCTCTATTTACAGCTCCTCTCATAATGCTGGTTACGCAGAGACTGATGCGGCATTCTGCGGGATGTGTGCTGGGACGCCACACTGGTTGGTGTTCTTCGCATGTCCGTTCTTTTACTGAACAAAATTCATTAAAGGAGCATAACGTTCAACCAGCCCAGGGTGGTCATCAAAACTGAAATTCGTTAAGAGGGTTTGGTACATAGAGGGTTTACTGTTCTATAAACTGGTTAGGTCAGTCTGCATTAAATTATATGAAGTACAGTTAGATCTGAATATACTGGTGGGTCCTCTTGCATGACTGGGATATGTTAACGAAGGATTGGTCGGATAATGGAAACATAACGGATTAAAAAAAGAAAAAGACGCGGCACATAACATGGGAAAAATACATTCAGGTTAACTAACCCTGCTGCCATCACCAACTTTGAGTTTAAATTGCCCATTCTTGGACCATCGATTCTCGTAGTATAGGCGGATGTTTAACGGAACTCGCCTGAACTACAAAAAGTCTGTTAAACCTGTGAGAAATTTTTCAACCTATGGTAATTTTGGCATAACCTAACCCTAAAAAAAACAAAAATAAAACGGTACAGGGTTTTTCAGTTTGGACAGGTGTATGCTAATTCAGTCCTAGCCTACATAAATCTCTAAAATGAATAAAAATTATTAGTTTGCAAAGCCTTCATTGTGGCTATTATACAAATAAAATAAAGCCTGATCCTGGGAAAACTGGAAAAATAAGCCAATATTTACGGTAATGGCTTCCAGCGTTTGGGCAGGTTTCTTACTGGCTTCACCATAACCAAGCTTTATACTTACCACATACTGCTTCCTCACCTTGGTTTTTATCTTAAATGCTTTGTTATGATTTGAAAATGACATAGGTGATAAATGGAAGGTCACAGCCTACAAGAAACATTCCCGGCTGGTCTACCGGTAACCAAGGCAAAGGTGTCCATAAACACAGGATTCCATATAGCATGTTAAGCTACCCTACATACGAATCCTTTATATAATAATAATCACGGCGACTCTGAGAACATTCTTATATAGATATTGAGGCCATTTAATTCCAACTAACCATTAAAACTCAATTAAAAGCTCTTCATTACTTACCAAACAACGGCAGCCATCTTTAAAAGCCACAAGGTTACCAATAATGTCGCTAAAAGTACTCTCAAAATTCGCTACACTTTAGCAAATATCTAAAAACATTATATATTTATATAATTTCCGAAAAAAAAGGCCGAATCATTGAAAAAAAAAATGCTAGAACTTCATAGAGATACAGAAAGCTATATTTGTTACCGATGGATGCTGTAAGTGGCGTTAAATAGAAGCTAAAATCAACGAGCTGAAAAAGGCTGATTTGATAATACTTCCCCGAGCACCACAACTCGGATGGGCTTAGTAAATTCTACAGAAAATTATCTCTTCATTATTGTTTTTGTTGAACCCATTTACTTGAGAAAAAATTTAGTTTGTGCAGAAAGATTTTTACGTATTTTTAAAACATTCAGATCTTTTATGACGATACTTTAATGTTCATTCGTCCATGATGCTGGACCGGAAACGTCAAGGTCAATTTCTCGTAGGTGGATGAATTATGTCCACATTGACTTTACCTTCACACTATATAGAGTTTGGGGAGGATGATTTAAAGTCAGGTTAAATTCTTGCCGTTCAAAATGGCACCAAGAATAGTTGCATGCTTGTCAACTGCTATCCCATCTATTCATCTCATCCTCGGTCTACCCCCTCCTCCACCTTAAAGAAGGATAAAAAGACCTACGGCGGTTAAAACAGTGAAATATATAAGTTAAAAACGGAATCTGATGTTTAAATTTCAGACAGTACTAAAGGTAACTGGGACAGACATCTCACCAGTTTCTGCCACAGACCCATACGTACTGAAATGTCCTTACCTGGTAGGGCCACTAATCGGAAACATGGTACGCTAGGTATCAGTCGGCCCAATTTGCTAAAATGGCAAGCCAGTTGAGGTGGGCACTCTAAATACCTTAATTTGTACACAGAAACGTGGGTTCAGTGGGTCGGGCGTGAAGCTGATAGGGAGATAATAATATACTGTTTGTACTCTAACCCTGGCCGAGATTTTCGTCCTTTTGCAGCTTATTTCACGTAGCTATGTGGCAGAGAGACAATGCTACCACTCTGCGTACTTTCCATGGCACTTCCTTGTGGCCTAGCATCAAAATCTCGAGTCAAGCTATTCTTAAAACTCGACACTGAAGATGGAAAGATGGGATTTTAAGGCCAAGTTAGAGTAAAAGGGATATAGTCAATAACAACAGTCGTAGAATGATTACCCTATCCCTCATAATTCCCATTTTCGGCCTATTATTCATCTTTACTATGCACGTCTGTTAATAGTGTGAAGCAAATGTGGGTGAACAATATAAAATGTGTTTGCTTGATCTTTTGTAGTTGATTGTGCTGACTGCATTTATGTGTCGTTTGAGAGAAGCGTTTCCTCTGCAAGACTGGCCTATTTAATTCCTTCACTATCATGACACTATTCTTGTAACTTCCAAAGCCTTTAGTCAGTTTAGCAGATACTTTTAGAACTCTAGGTTACATCCTGCTACTCCTACTGCTTAACACTACTACTGCTGTTACTACTACTACTACTACTACTACTACCAACACCACTACTACCACCACCACACCCTTCACTTATATATCTTACACCTGCCCTTCCGTTTCTTCTGTATTTTTTTTCCTCAGTTCCTGGCATGCTTCTTGTCAGTGTGTCTTCAGAATTTATGGTTGTGTTTTTTAAGAATTTTCATTAACATTCCTCACATTCTCTCACCTCATGCTCTACTCTCTCTCTCTCTCTCTCTCTCTCTCTCTCCTTCCTTTCCACCATGCCCTTCTTCCTCCCATCCTCCCTTCTCTTCTTTTTCTTCCTCCCTCCCTCCCTACCTACCTTCTTCCTTACCTACCTACCTACCACTTTCCCTGCCTGCCTTCCTCCCTCCTTACCTACCTCCTTTCCCTTAGTGACTGGCTGTGATGTGTTTATACCTTACTAATGCCTCCCTCCCCCCCCTCCCTTCCTCTCTCTCTCTCTCTCTCTCTCTCTCTCTCTCCAACAATTCTTCCTACTGTTCCCTTTCTTCGTTCGTTCATTCTTTTACTCATTATACGCTCTAGTTAAAGTGTGTGTGTGTGTGTGTGTGTGTGTGTGTGTGTGTGTGAGAGAGAGAGAGAGAGAGAGAGAGAGAGAGAGAGAGAGAGAGAGTAATGGTAGTAGGGGTAGGTGTGGTATGGCAGTGCTGTAGACAGGTCTGTGTGGTATGGTAGTGATGTTGAAGGTATGGAAGGCATGGAGAGGTGTACATTTGGTAGGGAAGGTGGAGAGAGGGTAGGTGAGCTGGGCAGGGTTAGGCTAGGTTAGATTAGGTTAGGCTAGGTTTCGTTAGGTTAAATTGGGTTAGGTTGGGTTGTTAGTTTGGTTTGGTGGTAGAGTGAAACAGGTTTGGTTAAGATATAGTATGTTGCTGAGGTTAGATTCCACTGAATTAGATCAAGTTTTAGTAAAGTTAGATAAGGTGAAGTTAGGATAAGTTAGATGGGGGTTAAGGTGGGTCGTGTCAGGTTAAATTGGTTTAGATTAGGCCGTTTGGTTTGGTTAAGTTTGGGAAAGAGTTGTTTGTTAATGTCTGGTTAAATTACCAAACATTGTATTACCTTAGACTCTCTCTCTCTCTCTCCAATATTTAGAGTAAGTTATCTGCTTGTATCTGCCGCTCTATATCTCACTGCATACCTTTTTAATGTGTATATTTTCCTTCGTATCATCCATCTATCACTATCTATCTATTATATCTATCAGTTTATCTATTGGGCCCCTTATTAATATTTAAGCTAATTACTGAAGGCAATGAATTTAATCAAGTCTATATCGCTTTAATTATGTATATGGATTAATGGATCAGATATAGATTGATAGACAGACAAGTAGGAAGGTAGGTAGGTAGGTGGGTAGATAGATAAATACTGTGGTTAGACATGGCTTGACTGAGCGGTTACCTGACAGAGAAATGGATATATGGATAGATAGATATGTTTCGATAGATATTAACTGCTCGATAGATTACATGGACATAGATTAATTCATCGAAAGGAAGACTAAATAGATATATGGACTAATAGGGCGATAGATACAAATGAAGAGGGCTTTCTGTTTCCTACCACCTCGTCCTCGGTCTGCCTCTCCTCCCTTTATCCCTCCACCTTATTCTTGGTCTCCCTCTTCTCCTCCTCTTATTCCTTCATCTCATCCTCCTTCTCTCCCATTCCCTTTATCTCTCTATCTCGGTCTCCCCCTCCCTCTCCTCCATTCGACAGAGGCATAAGAAAGGTGACAGAGTGGGAAGTGGTATATTTAGTCGTGCTCCCAGCGTTTCTCGGAAGAGAGAGAGAGAGAGAGAGAGAGAGAGAGAGAGAGAGAGAGAGAGAGAGAGAGAGAGAGAGAGAGAGAGAGGTGGCTGGGTGGAGAGGGGGAGTGAATGAGAGAGGAGGAAGAGGAGGGGATACCTGGATGAGAGGGGAGGTGTGTGTGTGTGTGTGTGTGTGTGTGTGTGTGTGTGTGTGTGTGCTAGGGAGGGAGATCGAGATTATTTATGTGCATGCGTGTGTGTGTGGGGGGGGGAGGGAGGGTACGTGAGTGTGTAGTGAGAGTGAATGACGTAGTGTATTAAAGAGACACTCCTTGCCAACTCTCTCTCTCTCTCTCTCTCTCTCTCTCTCTCTCAGTAGTAATGAAGTGAAAAAGTAGCTAGAGGTGAGAGAGGAGGAAGGTGGAAAGATGAGTGGATGGATGGATGGAAGGGAAGGGAAGAGAAGGGAAGGGAAAGGAAGGAAGGAAGGAAGGATGGAAGGGAGGAAAGCAGGGAGCAAGCAAGCAAAGAGAGAGGGAGGGAGAAAATTTTACAGCCAGGGTGTTGACATTAAAGGGAGATAAATTAGCTTGGATGATTGTAGGTTAAATTGGGATAGGTTTGCTTGGGTTTGACTTAATAGGTTAGGAATGGCTTGGTTAGATTAGATACGGGAGGTTATATTAGATAAGGGAGGGAATGTGGCTGGCAGACTGGGAGGCAAGCAGGCAGGGAGAGACTGGCAGCAAAGAGGGAGGGAGGGAGATTGGCAGGTAGGCAGGCAGGGAGGAAATTATGAAAGGAGGCCACAGACAGGTAAGGAGCTAGGCAGGAAGGCAGGGAGGAAGGAAAGCAGGCAGGGAGGTAAGTAAGGTGTGAAGCAGGTTGGTAGGAATGGTGGGAGATTGTTGCGGTTGGCAGAAGGTAGGCAGGGGCGTGAGAGAGTAGTAGGCAAGGTGATAGGTAAGTACGCAGGGTGTGAAGTAGGTAGGCACGGTGTTTGGTAGGTAGGCAGGGTAACAGGGTAAGTGACAGATGTATTCATGACAGTACGTTTTGTGGATTCATTGGAAAGTAGTTTCATATTAATTTTTAAGCTTCTGACTGGTTTTAAATCAACCTATTCCCGTACATCCTCTCGTGTCATCGCCTCAGTAGTTATATCTTCTGGAATGGTATTAGCAAGGGTGTTTTTGACAATGGCTTTAATGAAAGATGAGTATGTGCTTTCAAATTCAAATCCTTAAATTTTCAGGCCCAAGCCTGTTATCAGCTTTGCGCTTTTTGGGAAAGAACTACCACCATATTCTAGTTCCAACAAATCCTTCAAATTGGGGCTAATGTGAGGAGTAACAGTGGTATAGTCAGATGGCGAAAGGGAGCGCTGCCTCCCAGTATTTTCCAGTCACTGTTTTGACCCTCGACATATTTTCCTCATAAAGCACATGCATAAAGACACACTGATTATCATTAGGCTTAAGAAAGTGCTTGGACAAGATTATTATGGTAATAAGTGGCAATTTTTTACTCACCTCAACGCTACCTTGGGAGGGGGGGTATCGGAGGATGAGGGGCTCGGGAAAGCAGAACTGAGTAGCTGCTCGAAGTCTTCAAGGGCTGAACCACGACCTTTAAGACCTCAAGGTCACTCTTCTCTTCCTGATCTGAAACTTGGTTTGATGAATCAGGATACAGAGGTGCCAGGACAGGAGGATGGGGGTCAAGGACACTCCATGGGCAGCAGAAGGGGGTGAATGACGCTGAGTGCGCATGCGCCAAGCCATGACGTTGACAACACGTGACCGGTACGTCATTGCGCGGGTATTTTGAATGTCGGTGAACGAGAGTTTGTTAGGACTTTCCCAGGATAAATGGGATTCTTAACCGCAGAAACTGGGGTGGAGCAGAAGTTTATACTGTCGCGCAGAACATGTATTCAGCAAACAGAGGGTGTGAAAAAGAAGGGTACACTGATGTCAACAATAATAACCCAAGGTGAATGGAAGTCATTAAAAAGTAAATAATTTATTGCGTGGCTGTACATGCTTACAATAATGATAATTTTATTATTATAATACAAAAATAACAAAGGTGCAAGTACTTAATATATTAAAATAATGATAAGTCTTAATACATTTCAAAACCAGTAATTCATTGTTTTTGGCGTAAATATTTAGTGTTTATTACAAAAATAGATTAAGAGCGAGTCACACAATTCTCACTAGCTATATACAGATTCACATATAAAGCTAAAATTGTTCATACATGTCAATCTTCACACACACACACACACACACACACAGATACCAACACATTTCATTTAACCATACAGAAGTTTCCATGGTATTACAGTACTATATACACCCATACACATCCACTGGCAAGATGAAAATCGTATAAACATCATAACATTAACATCAACATTAAACACAACCCTCGTTTCCTAATTGATCAAAAAATAAAAATCCGTCTTATGCTAGGTACTCAAATTTACATCCCATTCTTTTTACACAAGCTTATAATTTGCTCCATTCACCCCTTCAACCTAACATCACTGGTTTATCATTCTTGCTGTGACCCCAGTAGACTGCAGGCTTACATTCCCATTTTCCTACTGTCCACCATCTTCCTTTCGGGGCATTGGAAGGAAGTTGAGGATACCGAATGATCAAAGCCAAGGATTTTGAATAACAGGGCAGAGGGGTTGGCTGGTTATATCAGTGCCACCACATGAAGTTCACTGTCTCCAGCATCCGTTTTATTCTTGCTACTGCCAGATTATTTTATTCAGCTGGGGAATATCAGCATAAAAGGTTAGTGAAGGCTGCATGTATTTCCCACTTCATAAAGTCTCTCCCAGCCTTAAATAAAGCCATCAAGAGGCAGCCAGAACAAAATACAAGCATTCTCATAGCAAACAGGTGAATATAATCAGTCTTCCATCATCAAACATATCCATCTAATTTATCTTAAAATTTATACAACAAATCTTAGTCTACAAGTACTATATAATCATCATTTTTCTGCAGTTGTATTCACCCAAAATTCTCCGTTCATTCATATTTTACCCACAAATTTATACATCACACTTTCAAATCCCTCACAAACTTAACTACATTTTATTTATATATAACTTGAATGTAAACCAACAATAACCAGAGGTAATTTATATATATACATGGATGTGAATGTTTATTACTGGGTGATTTACACATACACAGACACGTGGGAAGAATGGGTGTAAATGTAATCGTTATACATGAGCACTTTGGTGTATAGGATCTGAGCATACATGAGTACTTTGGTGTATGAAAAGTGATGAGTGTATGTGAGACTGGTGCACATGTAATGGATATGTATGTATTTTATATCTGTCATGACTGTATTAGTACTGGTACTTAACAGCACAATATAACAGCACATCTACCATCATGTGCCAGTAACCTGCCTTATGTATACTTCAAAAGGTGTACATTACCAAGACATGTACTTTAAACAACCATTTGCATTTACAGTAAGTGCACACAGCCTATGTACACTGGAAAGTTACATATATACTGTGAAATGTATACAAGTGAAATACACAATAACCGTCACAACACGAAAACTGTTTAAATATTCACAAGATCGTATCCGTTATACAAACTACAACAACCAGTGTATAAGACTGTACTGAGATCAAATGTATAGTGTATGACAACTCAAGGTGAAAGAGTGGCCTTGTGGGTTAGATCAGAGTGGGCTGAGTCAAACCAGGCTTGAAAAGGTTAGGCTGAGATGCTATGGTTAGGTTGTTTGTTATGGTAGGGTTAAGAACTGTGTGAGTAGGTTACATCAAAGTTGGGTATGGTTAGGTCAGGTTGGGATCAATGGGTTGCATTCACGTTGTATTGATTCGTATCATTTATAAAGGCTTCAGTGCCCTTGCATGCATCAACCTTGGCCAGCTAATGGTGGCTTTTCACACTGCTTAATCTCTGGCAGCCTCCCTATGCAGTCCCTTATCCCTCGGGTCACACTCTATGACCTCATCCTAGGTTTATGTTGCACTGGTTCAGATAAAATTTGGTTAAGTTCAGGTAAGGTTCAGTTGAGCATGGTTTCAGGAAGGTTAAGTTAGATGCAGCGACATCTAAATTGACAGACATGACCACTCTTACGCCCAGAATCATTTAGTGGTGGCGGCAGGTGCTTTCCTCTTCCATTTCCACTCCTACTTTTCACTTTATTCAGCACCCATTTATCATTCTACCATTTCCTTTATAACTGAATTTTCTTACTGTTCTTTCCTGGTTCTCTACTTCTCCCATCCTTCATTATTTTCTCATTCTGTTTGTGTATTTCCTCATTTTGTCTTTCCTTCCTTCCTCACTTGTCTTTAATCTTTACTTCCTTCTCATTCCTCTTACTTTATTCCTATCTCAATATTTACTATGTCTTTCATCCCCTCATTCTTGCCTCTCCTCTCTCACTTCAACCTGCCTCCCTTTCATCTTTCTTAAACCTTTATCTTCCTCCATTTTGACTCTCTCTCTCTCTCACCACCACCACCACCACTGTGTAATGCCTGAAAACTTTGGACCAACACAATCATATTAAACAAAGTAAGCCTAGTTCATAACAACACATATTAAATCCATTACATATACTTACGTCAAACCGAGAAATACTATGATTAATTTGTATTCCAGGCCAATATATACAAACAGTGCAGGATATATACACACAGAGGAACTACACATATATACACTGATATTTACATTCAGCTCAAAAGTATGGGTTTTGAGACATTGTGGAATAAATTATGAGCTCTATCATGCTAGATAATTGGGGTTCATTTTATGGTTTATCTGTGCAAATTTCAGGTTAGTCCTTTGTCGTCTACTGAGTAACAATCTATCTACTTAATCCATATAGTTATCTACCCACCCATAACATTACTGGTATCTACAATTCCCCATATCTATCTAATCTATCTATTTGTGACATATTTAAGGTCTATAGGGTACATCAATCTATTCATCAACATTAACTCTATCTAAGAACTACACTACTCATCAATACGTATCTATGTAAGCGCCCAGTTATCTATCACTTTATCTATCTATGTCAATGCCCAGCTATAAGGTTTTCCAGCCATAATTTACCCATCTCAGTTTTACGTATCCATTCACATCTTCCTTCATCTTCAGTATTTTCTACGCTGACATGATTTGGGGAGGAGAGGATGAGGATGAGGAGGCTGGGGATTTGAGGGGGCGAGAGGAGGGAGGGGACGAGGGAGGAGAGGATGAGGAAGGTGCAGGAGGAGGTGGGAGGCGAGAAGGAGAGGAGGAAGTGGGGAAAGGAGGAGGAGGAGGAGGAGGAAGGCGTGAAGGTGGAGGGGAGGGTGAGATGGTGGTAGTGGTGGCTGGGTAAGGTGGTGGTGGGGGCAGGGTGGTTGTAGTGGTAGTGGTGGTGGTGGCAGGGGCTGGTGCTGTGGTGGTGGTGGTGGTTGTGGTGGCCGCTGTGGTGGTGATGGTGGTGTTGTCACGTCGCTCGGCCTGTAGCTTCACCCACGTCTCTCCCAGGGCCTTGGCAAAGTGGTCATCAACTGTAAAACAAAGAGGACAGCCTGTTAAAAAATGGCTGGCATAAAAGTTTCATGATTTTGGTGGCTTAACAATGGTAACTGATAAAAAGTTTGTTGTAAAAGAGTAAAAAAAGGTAAGAAGTTTGTTGTAAAAAACTTGCTGTTGTGACCTCAGGCTTATCTGGCTGTGCACCCAATGGACTAAAGGCTGAAGCTGCCCTTCTACATTTCACCATCCCTCTTTCTGGGGACATGGAAGGAGCTGAGGAACATTTACATAACCAGGTTCAAAGTATTACATTATGGGTTTCCTTTCCAGCACTTGCAAATGACCTGAAAATAGTTAAGGTTATAAATTTTGCCACAAATGAAGTAATAATTGCAATGCTAATAAGTTTCTAAAACCTGTTATGATTAAAACATATTTAAGATGGAATTACAAATATAGGTCATCATCATCATCATTGTGGATGCTTAGGTGGAGAGGGGCTAACTGAGATGGGGAGGGATGAGGTAAGGTAAGGGGTAGTAGTAGTAACTGTAGTATAGTGGTGGTGATATTATTATTATTACTATTATTATTATTAGCAATAGTAGTATTAATATTAGTACAGTGGTATTTTTATTATTATTACAGTATTATTATCATTATTATTATCAGCAGCAGCAGTAATCATCCTCATTTCAGGGACTTGAGAGGAAGGTAAGGGGTGTGTGTGTGTACCCAGACAGCTCCACACCCACGGTTATATCGGTACCACCACCTGAACGCGTCCCTCCAACACCAATCCCACCTGTCCCATCATTTATTTACCTCTCTCTCATCACCCCTCCCTTCTGACCTTCCCCCTCCCCCAGTTCCACTCCCTCCCCCCATCCATTCTCAACCCTCTTCTGATCTGCCCACTCCCTCAAATACCACTCCTTCCCCCCATCCATTCTCAACCCTCTTCTGATCTGCCCACTCCCTCAAATCCACTCCTTCCCCCCATCCCTGGTCACCATACCCCATCCCTCAGTCACTCTGCTCTAACCCATTACCCAACCCCACTCCTCCCCTCTCCCCACTTCACCACACCTCATCCACTTCAACATGACTCCATCTCTCGCTCAACGCCACTCCAACCCTCCCCTACCTCCTCCCAACCCCACCAATCACTAAACTCAACCCCAGCCCTCCCCCTTTCACCTCACCCAGTCCTATACCACTCAACCCCTCAACACCCAACCTCCCCCACTCCTGACTCCCCCAGCCTCCCCCTCTGTCTGTCTCTCTCTCATAAGCAAGTACCGTGTAGGCCTAAAGGTGGCGGTTGTAGGAAGGTGAAGAGAGAATAACAGTTACGTCTTCCTCGCCCTAGGGAGCGCACGCGCACACACACACACACACACACACACACACACACACACACACACGAAAGTACAGGAAATATATTAAATTTCTCATCAAAATCTGTGCCACATAACCACTACACAAACATCAACAGGAAGAATACACAAGCCTATGATAAATATACATTGATCATGAAGCCTAAAAATACTGCCCAGTTAAGCAAATACATACAAACACACAGAATACATACACACATACATAGAATACATACATACACAATACATGAAGTCTGTCTCCTGTAGCAAGCATCGTACCCAGTTAAGAAAATACATACACACACAGAATACAAACATACATAAAAATACATACACATAGAATACATACATACACACAGAATACATACATACACACATAGAATACATACATACATACACAGAATACATGCACACACACATACGATACGTGAAGTCTGTCTCCTATAGCAAGCATCGTACCCAGCATAGCAAATTATCTACAGTAAGACTTTTACTCTAACTTGGCTTAAAACTGACCTATCTCCATCTTGAACAATCAGTTATAACACCAGATGACCTGTAGAATATGATGCTAGTCACGAAGAAGTGCTATGGGAGGGACGCAGAGCTGTTGTACTGTCTGCTATAGATCTATGTGAAGTTAGTTGCAGTGACGAAAATTTATGACAAGTTAAAAAAGCGACTATACTCCTTTCACCTTAACTTGGCCCAGATTTCCGTCCTTTTGCAGCTTATTTCACGTAGCTCAGTGGCAGAAAAAGACAATACAGTGGCTCTACATCCCTTCCCCAGCACTTCTTCGTGACTAGCATCATATTCTAGCGTTAATCTATTGCTATAACCCAGAATTCAAGGTAGGGAGGTGGGAATTTTTGGCCAAGTTAGTGTGAAAAGACAATACCACAGCTCTACGTCTTTTCCATGGCACTTCTTCGTGACTAGCATCATAATTCTAGTGTTAATCTAGTGGTATAACCCAGAATTCAGAGTAGAGATGGGAATTTTAGGCAAGTTAGTGTGAAAGGAGTATAGCAGTGCATCTTATAAGGGCATTGGTGGCGGTGGTGGTGGTGGTGGTGGGGTGTGTGTGTGTGTTGTGGCTACCTTACTGTACCCTAAGGCAGGGTTAGGGTAAGCCTGCCTTTCTCCGGACTTACGCACTTACCTACCTTACTACCCACAGATTTACCTGCCCTTCTATCCATCTACCTACCTACCCACTTTCTTGCCCATGTATCTCCCTACCTACTTTCCTACTTACCTCTCTACCTCATTCATATTTCTCTCCCTCTCATCTACTTACCTTTCATTACCTACCTACCTACCCATCTACCTCATGCTCCTACCTGTTTTTCTACCTGCCTACCTACCTTACACTCTACCTACCTAACCACCGATCCACCTACCTATCAACCTCCCCCCCACTCATCTACTTAACATAACCACTTCACCTACTTATTCTACCTTACCATCGTCTACCTTGGCCCGTATTCTCGCTGGTTGTGGAAGCTCCCTAACACCTCTTCCTTAGCGATTTATTTTTGGATATGGCTGGTTAATATCCTTTGGTACGTTATATATGTAGAGTATGGCGATATTGGAATGATTTATGTGAACACAGAAGAGTAAGGTGGAATAAGCAAAATAAATCGCTTAGGAAAAGGTGTTTGAGAGCTAAAGTACAGTAGCAACCTACCCCTTCATTGCATATTCCTCATAATCTTACTTTTTCTCTCTCTAGGGCTGGTTAAAAAGCATTGAGAGAGAGAGAGAGAGAGAGAGAGAGAGAGAGAGAGAGAGAGAGAGAGAGAGAGAGAGATGGAGGAAAGAAATAAAGCAGGGAGGGAAAGAGGGAGGTACTCTGTAGGTAGGTAAGTCTGGAGAGAAAAAGAGAATGGAGGTGATGCCAAGAATGCACTCTGGAGAAGATATAATAATAATAATAATAATAATAATAATAATAATAATAATAATAATAATAATAAACACTACTAACAATACAATAAAATTAATAATAATAAATAACAGTACTAGCAGAAATAATAATAATAATAATAATAACTAAAAATAATAATAATAATAATAATAATAATAACAATAATAATAACAGGTATACGATGAAGTACAAATACTGTATTTAACTAATCCATTTCAAGTCCTATAATTTTTCTTGCAACCCCCAGACAGAGGAATCCAAAGGAGAGGAGAATGTGTGGCACGCAACACGACTGTCAACACAAACAGGTGAGGGAAAGACAGGAGCCATTGCACGCACGCACCACCACCACCACCATCCACCACCTTCACCCACCACCACCACCTTCACCCACCACCACCACCACCGTGCCCCCTAGTCATCCCCTGTTCCCCTGGCCTCAGAGGAAGGCAGGCTTGAGGCAACGGACATCGTAGGACAAAGAGTACAGAGGAAATCACACAGCAACAGGCTTAGCTCCTTGCAAGACTGTTTGTTATATGAACTATGTTGTCAACTGTCTTTCTTAAGAGTGAAAAAACTATAGTAGTGAGTGGACAAGTTTACTAATCTTCTGGTACTTTCCTTCTCTCTTCCATCATCCTTTAAATACGTTCCTTCTTTCAATTTCGCAAGTGAATTCGACCTTCCTACCCACAACGTGCAACAGTCCCAAAAGGCAGTGCTACACCACTGGATCTGCTTATACAAAAGGACCCCAAGAAGCACAACCAGAGCTGGTCTAGTCAACGCACAGGTCATAGTTGCCTGTCAAGAGGCATGGCTGCTACACTCACACCCACGACCAGGTATAACAGTAACCATAAGGCTTCATAATTCAACACAGGTGAAGTACCCAGTGAACACCAACACAAGGTGGTG
>NC_137006.1:44556010-44573510 GCF_032717465.1 Coenobita brevimanus
TTGACAGAAGACAGAATAACGGAGTGGAAAGACGGCAAAAAGATTTAATGACAGGAAGTGAGTGGTCAATACACACACACACACACACACACACACACACACACACACACACAAATACGTCACACAAAGCAGGCATACAGGTACACATATATACTTAACACACACACACACACACAAAGCTGGCATACTGGTACACATATATACTTAACGCACATGCACACAATCCTACCCCAAAAATACACACACACACACACACACGCTCACTCATAAAGCACACGCACATATGGCGCACATGCATACATATACACATGTACGATTTGGTAGGTGGTAGTAATAGCGGTTCTGGCACTGGTGGTAGTTGTGGTAGGAAAGTGATAGTAGTAGTGGTAGTTGTGGTAGTAACTGTAGTATTAGAGGCAGCTGTGGTAGTTGTGGTAGTGATGGTAACTGATCAGAGGTAGCTGTGATGGTGATAGCTGTGGTAGTAAAAATAGTTGTAGCTGCGACAGTGGTAGAGATGATAGACAAGTGTGGTATTAGTGGTGGTAGTGGTAGTTGTGATGGTAGTGATTATGAGGGTGTTAAAATGGCGGTATTAATAGTTTGTGGTAGGGGTAATAATGGCAGTAATGGTTGTAGTGGAAGTGCTGGTTGTGGTAGTAGTAATAGTAGTTTTAGCAATGGTGGTTATGGTGGTGGTGGTAGATTTAATGCGACTGTGGTAGTAGTGAGATTATTGTGACTGTGGTTGTAGTGATGGTGGTGGTAGCAACAGTTTGGGAATAGTTGTAATAATGTGGCGATGGTGGTAGTAGTAGTAGTAGTGAGTGGTAGTAGTAATGGTGGTAGTTTGGTGATGGTGGTGATTGTGGTAGTGGTGGTGGCGGAACAAAGGAACCACGAGAGGGGGTAGGAGTGTGGGTTGGTTACATCTCACACAGGTACACCCCTCCCCCCTCCTCTCTCTCTCTCTCCTTCCTCCTTCCCTCCGTCTCCTCCCTCTCTACCTTCCCTCCAACTCTTCTCTCTTCTCTCCTCGTCTCTTCCATCGTTCTTTCTTCTCTATGCTTCCTTTTCTTCGTTTGATTCATTCCTCCCTCCCTCCCTCCCCCTCTCTCTCTCTCTCTCCTTTTATTCCTTGATACCTATTCGCCCCACACTCACTCTCTTCTCATCCCTCCCTTCTTTCCTCCACACCTTCTCTCCCTTCTTCCTTTCCTCCATTCTTTCTTTCACATCTTCTCTCCCGTCTTCCTTCCCTCCATTCTTTCTTTCACATCTTCGCTCCCTTCTTCCTTCCCTCCCTCTTTCCTCCACATCTTCTCTCCCTTCTTCCCTCCCTCCCTCTTTCCTCCGTCCCTCCCTAGCCCGGCGTAGCACAGTAGCTCTTCATAATGGCTAGGACAAGGGAGGTGCGGCTGGGAGGCAAGACAGAGCTAGGACTCACCCAACCCAACCAACCCCAAACTCGGCCCTATGCTGAGGCGACTTGGAGACCAGTTTCCCTAATTTCCACTCCACCGACCCTTGTGTCTTTGCGTTTCGTACAAGGCAGGACCGGTACCCACCCTCTCCCACCACGCATCGCTCCCCTGAACGAAACAATATGCCACGGCAGCGATCGAATCCCCGCTAACCCAGGCCACAAAATCGACCCGCTCCATTCTGACACAGCTCGCCCACTACTACCAGCCTATCGGACGAAGAATTTTGAGACGGGTTTGGTTGGGTCCTACAGGTGAAACGCTCCCCCAGGCGGTTCTTCCAGACACAGCCAACCCTGGGGGGGATCTAGGGGGGCGGAGGGGAGGGGGGGGTTGAGGCGTAAAGGGCGTATCCAGCTACGAGTTAAGGGGTGACCATTTTCACTTCAATTATAGGTGGGGGTTTGGCTGCGTCAGGGGCACTGGGAGGGTGAGGTGGTTTGTTCTGCCCTTCCTTCTCTCTCTCTCTCCCGTGACCCTACCTCTGATTCTCTCTCTCTCCCTCTCACACACACACACACACACACACACACACACACACGCACGCACACACACACAGAATCACTTCCCTCCCACCTGTCTCCATACACCAATCCCTCACTCTTCCCTCCCACCCTTCCTCCTCCTCAACCTCTCCACTCCTCCACTAGTGTTTACATTTTCTCTCCCTTCCTCCCTCCTTGCATCCATCTATCTCTACTCTTTCCCTCCTTCTCCTCTTTTCTCTCTCTCTCTCTCTCCTGTACCAACCTACTGCCTCCCTTCCTTCTTACTACCCTCCCTTTGTAGCTACGTACAGTACTTACCTACCTCTCTACTTACCTACCCTCCAACCTACCCCTCTACTTACCTACCCTACTACCTACCTCTCAACTCACCTACCTCCCTACCTACCTACCCTCCTACCTACCGCTCTACTCACCTACCTACCCTCCTACTTACCTACCTACCTACACCTACTCATCCTCCTTTTGTACCTACCTACCTACCTTCTGTGCCTACATATCCAACCTCCCCCCCCACCTGTTTCCTTCACCGTCCTCTCTCTCTCTCTCTCTCTCTCTCAACATTACGGGAAAAAGTATTGGACAGAATTACACTCAATTTAGAAAAATTATTAAGGAATATCAGAAGAGGAATGAAAAGGGCGAGCGAGCGAGCGAGCGAGCGAGAGAGAGAGAGAGAGAGAGAGAGAGAGAGAGAGAGAGAATCAGAATCTTATTTCATTATTACAATGGTTATTCATTACCTAATGGGCACTATAATACCTTAAAATCTACATGTACATACATATGTATATATATACACATATATACAGACATACATAAATATACATACTGTAAATACCCACATTTATAAATACACACACACGTACACATACATATACATACATGAACGCACACACACACACACACACACACACACATACATATATATAAATAACCTTTTCGTTCTGTACTCTGCTCTTCCTTGGCGGGGGTATGCACTCTCTGAAACTATAATGCAATGCCACCGGAAACAGCCAGGTATGTGATTTTGTCTACATAAGCCTAGCCTCGGGGCCCTACACCTGCCAAGGGGGTAATATCGGCTGATTACTATTACTGTTATTATTACTACTACCACCATCTACCATTATGGTTATTAATATTAATATTATTATTATCATTACTATGGTCTGCGACGGTAAGCGACATTAAAGCAACATATATATTTATTTTCTAATGCACAACCCTTTCAGCACGAGGTCTTGTCATATCTACACACACACACATACACATGTAACCTACTGCCGCAATGTGTATATTCTCTCTCTCTCTCTCTGGTGTGAAACTGGAGCAGCGTGACCAAGACAGGGAGGTTCAGGTCAAAGGTTACGAAGAGGGTGTGGGCTCTCTCTCTCTCTCTCTCTCTCTCACACACACACACACACAAAAGTCCTCTCTCTCTCTCTCTCTCTCACACACACACACACACAAGTCCTCTCTCTCTCTCTCTCTCTCTCACACACACACACACACACACACACGCACACACGTCCTCTCTCTCTCTCTCTCACACACACACACACACACACACACACGTCCTCTCTCTCTCTCTCTCTCTCTCAACTGCACGTGGACCATTACAACAGACAATACCTTACATTCAACATCCCCCTACCATAGAAGCAACAATCTAAGTTCCATCCAGGTCCCCAATTGCGCTGCTGGGTGGGGAGGGGGACAAGGCGGTAAACCAACTTCGTCCACCAGTCTGACCGGCACGAGGATAAGCAACAGAAGACGTGTGTTAATGCAGAATGGTGAAAAGCGGGAGATTCAGACCGAGAACGAGGCATGGGAAAGATTTTGGGGGAGACTTCAATGCACTCACATGTACTCATCCACGTGTTAGGATGGATGGAAGGAGGGAGGGAGGGAAGGATGGAAGGAAGGAAGGAAGAGAAAGGAAGGTAGGAAGGATGGATGAAGGGAAGGAAGGAATGAAGATATGAAAGATTGATGTCAGGAAGGAAGGAAGGAAGGATGGATGGAAGGAAGGAAGGAAGGATGGATGGAAGGAAGGAAGGAAGGATGGATGGAAGGAAGGATGGAAGGAAGAGCTCAGTAGGGAAAGAGAAAGAAAGGGGAGAGAAGGAAGGTATAGAAGGAAGAAAGAGAGAGAGAGAGAGAGAGAGAGAGAGAGAGAGAGAGAGAGAGAGAGACACTGTAGCGTTATCACTGTATAACGGAAGGTGAAGGAAGGGAAAGAAAGACAAGAGGGAGGGGAGGGGGAAAAGAGGGAGGGGGGAGAGGAGGGGAAAGAGAGAGAGGGATGGAGGGAGGAAAGGGGGGAGGGAAAGATGTGAAGAAGGAAATGGAAGGGAGGAAGGAAGGAAGGAAAGGAGGGAGGAGAGGAAAGGAAGGATGGAGGAGGGAAGGAAGGAAGAAAGGAAACAGATAAAAAAAAATGAAGGAAAAAGACATATTCTCTCCTTTCCTCCTTACTTCCCCCTCCCTCCCTCCCCTCTCCCTCCCTCTAGCCTCACACAGACCCTTCACTTCTTATATGGCCACACCTCCCTCCCTCCCTATGTCTTCCTCGCTCCCTCCCTCCCTATGTCTACCTCCCTCTTCTCTCCCTGTCTTCCTCCCTCCTCCCTCTTCTCTCCCTATGTTTTCCTCCCTCCCTCCCTGTCTTTTTCTTCTCCCCTCTTTCTCTCCCTGTGTCGTCTTCTTTCCTCCCTCCCTCCCTGTTTTTTTCCTCATCCTCCCTCTGTGCTTCTTCCTCTCCCTTCAAGTGTCCTTCCTCCCTTTTTCTTCCTCCCTCCCTCCCTGTCTCCCTCCATGCTTTCCTCCCTCCCTTTTTCTCTCTCCCTCCCTGTGTATTCCTAGCAATGTTTTTCTCCCTCATTCCCTCCCTTCCTATGTTATCCCTTTCTTCCTCTCTCTCTCTCTCTTTCTTTCTCTCTCTCTCTCTCTCAACAGCAACACCCAATGTCCATAACGAGTAGACAAGATATTCACACAACAGCGTAAAGCAAAATAAATCGCTAAGCAAGAGGTGTTAGGGGTAGGGGTAAGGCCGCGAGTTAATCTAGAATGGCATAATGGAAGCTCCTTAACACCTCTTCCTTACCGATTTATGTTGGGGTATGTCTGGTTAACGTCGCTCTGTAGGTAATTTATGCAGAGTATGGTGACAATGGAATGATTCAGGCAGCACAAAAATAAATCGCTTAGGAAAAGGTGTTAGGGAGCTTCCTTAACCATCGAGAATACGGGAGAAAATTACATTACATTCTTTTGGCGACTAATAAAGGAGTTATTTTTGTTTTTTAAATTCTTAATCATTCTTCTTCACCGCTTTATTTTCTTTGGGTTACAGTACTGCTTTGAGGCGAGTGACCAGTGGCTCTTCGCTGAGTCGTAGTGTACATAAACTTACGTACATATAAATACACACACACAATCAGGACATCAGATACACCTACATACTATACGTGTACATAAAACCACACATACACACAAAAGCACGTTTACATAAATATATACACATACTCTTATATACTAAACAAATATGAACACACACACACACACACACACACACACACACACACACACACACATGAATGGAGTCTACTGTACATGGGCCAGTTCAGGTATCTCACCCCTCATGTTTTTTTTTTTCTCTCTCTCTCTCTCTCTCTTTCTCTCTATCACACACACACACACACACACACACCTAAAGAGGACCATTTGTGTGTGTGTGTGTGTGTGTGTGTGTGTGTGAGAGAGAGAGAGAGAGAGAGAGAGAGAGAGAGAGAGAGAGAGAGAGAGAGACATAGGTAGGTAGGCGTGGAGGGAAGGAGGGAGAGAAACCGGATTGAGGGAGGGGGAAGGGGGGGTGATGCAAGATTCCCTGCCCTGTTCTTCCTCCCTCCCTCCTCCCCTCCCCTCCCCCCTTCCCTTCCTCACAATGGTATCATGAATGGAAGATACTGCCCCTCCCTCCGTCCCCCCCCTTCCCCCTCCTCTCTCATTCTGTCTCTCCGCCTCCCTCCCTCCCTCCCTTCTCCCTCATACCTCCCCCCTTCCCTCCCTCCTTTCTCTCTAATACCTCCCCACTCCCTCCCTTCTCTCTCATGCCTCCCCACTCCCTCCCTCTCTCTCATTCTGTCTTTCCTCATTTCCCCCCCTCCCTCCCTCCCTCTCTCTCACATACCACCCCCCTCCCACACACATACCCTTCTCGCGCGCGCGTGCACACACACACACACCTCTCTCACATACCTCCCCTCCCAGACACATTCTCTCTCTCTCAAACACACACACACACACACACACACACACACACACACACAGAGCATTTATTTTTTACTTTTCCGACCTCTAAACGACTCTATTCAGCTCTGTAAAATCCTCTATACGCCCTTCACTCTAACTTGGCCTAAAACTGCCATCTCTCCATCTTGAATACTAAGCTGTGGCACAAGATTAACACTATAGTCACGAAGAAGTGCTATGGAAAGGATGTAGGGTAATTGCATTGTCTTTTTCTGCCACTGAGCTACGTGAAATAAGCTGCAAAAGGACGAAAATCTGGGCCAAGTTTAGGTGAAAGGAGTATGGCAGTGGAGAGGTTAAGGACGGGGTGAAGGGGTATATGAGTGAGAGAGGCGAGCTGGAGAAAGGGCAGATTGATGGGAGGGTGACAAGGGGGCGATTTGTTTGTGGCCACCCTTTTCGGAATTACGGCGTCTGGCTATACAAAGTTGGAAGGGCAAGGTATTCTGGCAGAGAGAGAGAGAGAGAGAGAGAGAGAGAGAGAGAGAGAGAGAGAGAGAGACTGTCAAATATGAAGGAAGGAAAGCAGAATGGAAAGAGCAAGGGGGTGGGGAAGGCAAGAAAAATATATTGTAACTACAATAACAATACATATGAATATAGTAGTAGTAGTAGTAGCAGTAGTAGTAGTAGTAGTAGCAGTAGTAGCAATAGTAGTAGTAGTTGTTGTTGTAGTAGTAATGGTGGTAGTAACAGTAGCAGCACTAGCAGTAGAAGTAGAAGCAGTGGTAGTAGTAGTAATAGTAGTAGCAACAGCAGCAGAAATAATAATAATAATAATAATAATAATAAGCTACAATTAATAACTATGACGATATATGTGGATGATGATGATAATAATAATGATGATGTGGTGGTGGTGGTGATGATGATGATAATAATAATGATGTGGTGGTGGTGATGATGATGATGATGATGAGGAGGAGGAGGAAGAGGTGGTGGTGGTAGTGATGATGATGATGATGATGATGAGGTGATGATGATGCTAAGGCGTCTTCGTGCGTATGGAAGAGTGTGACCTAATTTTCAAGCCATCTTGGGGTCTTTGTGGTGGCGCCTCTCTCTCTCTCTCTCTCTCTCTCTCTCTCTCATTAGCATCCTTGAATGGAGAGATAGGAGTGGTCTTTCCTCCCTCCCTCCCTCCCCATTCTTTATACTGCTCTCTCTCTCTCTCTCTCTCTCTCACACACACACACACACACACACACACACACAATAATTTTATATAATGCCCAAAAGAAGTACTGGAAAATTTTTTTAAGTTGTTTACAGCTAAGCAAGTGTGTGTGTGTGTGTGTGTGTGTGTGTGTGTGTAGGTATGAAGGATGGAGAGTAAGTATATGTAATAAAGAATTATTTGTGTGTGTGTGTGTTTACGAGTGAGTGACAATGAATGAGTGTGCGTGTGCTGCATCCTCCTGAATGCATACACGTGTGCGGATTAGCCTACATACATACACACATTAACTCACACACTATGGACCCCGACTGAGAGAGAGAGAGAGAGAGAGAGAGAGAGAGAGAGAGAGAATGAGAAAAGCGAGACACCTTAAAAAAATATATATATATAATCAATAAAATCTAAAAAACGTTCTTCACTAACCTTGCACCACCTGTCTTAGAGCCACGGGGGGGTCGTCGGAGCGTGGGGGGTCCCTGTGGGTGGGGGTCGCGGGCGGGGGGGTGACCAATGGACGGGAAATGGGCGTGATGTGCTCCCTGGTGGCCCGCTGTTGGTTCAGGTGGGCGGTGGCCACGCTGTAGGGCGGAGGCGGGATGGGGCGGTCTGTGTAGGGCGGGGGAAGCTCTCTGTGGGCGGGCATGTGGGCGGGATCGAGGTATCTGGGCGGGACGCAGGTGATGACGGACGGGCGTGGTCGGGCTGGGGGCGGGAGGTAGGTAGGGCGTGGGTGGTAGGGTGGAGGGGACGGGGAGTTGGTGGTGCGGGTGGGTAGGACAGTGATGGGGGAGCGTCGTTTGGTGCTCATGTCCAAGGGAAGGTCCTCCTCCTCGTCCATGTGGGCGTAGTAGGCGTGGCTGTAGTAGCTGGTGGGCGGCGGCGAGTCCACCACGTTGATCTCGTCCTCGCTCGAGCATTCTCTCTCAGGGCTGTGGGAAGAAAAGAGTTTGGTTAGGTTAGTGTGTCTGAATGGGATGGGTTGGGTTGGACTGAGTTGTGTGTGTGTGTGTGTGTGGGTGTGTATGTTGAGTTGAACTGGGTTAGGGTAGGTCAGTTATGGCTGGGTTGGACTGGGTTAGGTTAGGTTAGGTTGGACTGAGACGAATTAGACGGGGGTAAAACAAGGTTAGTTTAAGTCAGGTAGGGTAGATCGCGTTGGTCTAGTTTAAGTGAAGTTAGAACGGATTAGTGAGAATTGGGTGACTTGATTTAAGCAAATTAGGTTGAACTGGGTTGTGTTAGGATGGGTTAGGTTGAGAGAGAGAGAGAGAGAGAGAGAGAGAGAGAGAGAGAGAGAGAGAGAGAGAGAGAGAGAGAGAGAGAGAGAGAGATTATATAGTGAAAGTAAGGAAGCCAATAAAGTGAGTGAAAACTGACTAATGCTGACTCACTGACCTATTTACAGAGAGAGAGAGAGAGAGAGAGAGAGAATGTACGTCAGTGTATGAGCATGTGCACGTATGTGTGAGCATGTCTCAAATACGTATGTACGTACGTGTGTAAGTATACGAGTGGAGTGAGTGTATGTGTCAGCGTGTACGTGTTGTTCATGGATATGTTTACATACGTATGTATGCATAAGTGTAAGGTATTTATGTACGTGTGGACGTAGCTACGGTATGTGTGTATATGCGTGTGTGCATCGTGTACGTCAATATTTATAATCAAGTACTGGTATGTACGCCCGTGTGTGTGTGTGTGTGTGTGTGTGTGTGTGTGTGTGTGTGTGTGTGTGTGTGTGTGGTGCGTGCGTGTGCGCGCATGTAGGTATGCAAGGACGGTGTATTGATTTTCATGCACACACGACAACTGTGTGTATGTATGCAGACGTCCATGTGCACGGATAGCCTACGGTGTGTGTGTGTGTGTGTGTGTGTGTGTGTGTGTGTGTGTGTGTGTGTGTGTGTGACCCAAAAACCGCAGGAAGGAATGCAGTCTTGTACTTTATGTATGTATGTATGCATGTATGTATGTATGTATGCATGTATGTATGTACGCAAGATGACATTTAGACACGAGGGAAGGGGGAAGAAAAGTAAAAATGACAGGGAAGGAAGGAGGGAGGGAAGGAGGGAAGGAAGGTAGGAAGGAAGGAAGGAAGGTAGGAAGATAGGAAGGAGGGAGGGAAGGTAGGAAGGAAGGAAGGAGGGAATGAAGGTAGGAAGGAGGGAATGAAGGTAGGAAGGAGGGAAGGAAGGTAGGAAGGAGGGAAGGAAGGAAGGAGGGAGGGAAGGAAGGAAGAAATGGGGACACCGAAAACAAAGACGGAGGGAAGGGTAGAACTGTAGGAAAGGAAGGGAAGAGGGAAGTGAAGGAAGGAGAAAGGACAAGGATGGATCTAGGGAGCAAGGAAGGAAGGAAGAGAAAACAGGAAGGAAAGAAGGAAAGAGAGAAGGGAGGAAAGGAGAAAGAACAAGCAACATACGAAGGAAGGAAGGAAAGAAGGAGGGACACACAGGAAGGAAGGATGAAAGAAGAGGGAGGGAGGGAGGAAAAGAGGAAAGAATGAAGGGAGAGGGAGGGAGGAAGGGAGGTATGAATCTCGGAGCATACCACACCGATAACATAAATCTCTCTCTCTCTCTCTCTCTCACACACACACACACACACACACACACACACACACACACACACACACACACACACACACTGGGGACAATTCTACTGCCCTAATAATGAAAAGCGAGTGAGTGACGAGGTAAAGCCCCTTATTTTTCAAAGTTAAATCTCTCCAATACAGCAGCTCTCCCTCTCTCTCTCTTTAATTCTGGCTATCCTGACACGATTTTACTCAGCTGGGGAGAGAATTTTGAAATGGGGGAGGGGGGAGACAGCCTTCATTAACCCCTCCTCAAGTCTGTTTATTATAACTTGGTCTAAAATTGCCATCTCGCCATCTTGAGTGCTGAGTTGTAACATTAGATTAACACTAGATAATGATGCTAGTCACGAAGAAGTGCAACGGAAAGGATGGAAGCATGCAGAGTCGTAGGATCGTCTTTTTCTGCAACTGAGCTACGATAAGATGCAAAAGGATGATAATAATAATAATAATAATGATAATAATAATCATCATCATCATCATAATAATAATAATAATAATAATGGTGTTTATAGAAGTAGTAGTAGTAGCATTAGTAGTAGTAGTAGTAGTAGCAGTAGTAGTAGTAGTAGCAGTAATAATAATAATAATAATAATAATAATAATAATAATGTTTTCTCCCCCGTCGCTAAACTTGACTTATTTCAGGGCTGTGTTTGTTTATCTTGTTCTTTATAAAATTAAACGATAGCATTCTCTCTCTCTCTCTCTTTAACTCCTATGATTCACTCTGATTAATTACATCGTCTTTCATTAGCTGGGATGGATTACTTGTGTGTGTGTGTGTGTGTGTGTGTGTGTGTGTGTGAGAGAGAGAGAGACAGAATGTGAGTCATCAACACCTATTAAGCTGCACTTGATCTCCCTATCTCGTTATCTCTCTCTCCCTCCCAACCCTTACTCTCTCCCCCTTCTCTCTCTCTCTCTCTTATTCCTCCCTTTCTATATATATCCCTTCCCTACCACTCCCCTCTCTCAACATCCCTCTTTTTCCCTCACCCCTTCTAACTCCCTTCCTTACTTCTCTCTCTCTCTCTCTCTCTCAAAATCCTTCTCTTCCTCACTCTCAATCCCTCCTCCCAACTCTCTCAACTCCCTCACCCCTTTTCTCTCCCTCATCTTTCTCCTCTCCCTCCCCCGACTTTCCTCCCTCCCTCCGCAATCTCTCCCCTCCCCCTCCCTCCCCCCACTTCCCTCCTCTCACCCTTATCTTTCCACTTATAGAGATTCCCTATGACTCAAGCCCGTGGGAACCTAACCTACTTATATACACGCACGTACACTTACCCAACACACCTACACAACACACACACACACACACAAACATACAAATCACATATCTACACACACACACACACATATATATATATACACACACACACACCTGTACACATCATTATACACACACATACACACACACAATCACATACCCACATACATGTATGAACACACATGCACACACCATTACACACACACACTGCCTAACAGGTGATGCTAAAAATGATTGAAAGATTGAGTGAATGATGGGAAGGGAAGAGGGAAGGAGATGAAAGAGGAAGGAAGGAAGGAAGGAAGGAGGGAAGGAAGGAAGAAAGGAGGGAGAGAGGAAAGAAAAACTGGATGAGTATAGGACAAAGTTAAGCAATGAAAGAAGGAATGACGAATGAACGGATAAAAGACGGAAAAGTTGCATTGACACATTCAGTATGACACCTTTCCTTCCTCTCTCCCCTCTTCCTCTTCCATCAGCTCTTCCTCCATCTTGTGCTTCTCTTCCCCTCCCTCTCTCCATCCCTCCCCCCTCCTCCTCCTCCTCTTCCCCAAATTTCACGCCTGCCAAACGACGCACTTTAGCTACGGAACTCCACAAAATTTACAAAGATATTTTTTTCCTTATTTATGTCTTATTCTGTCCTTTCCTCTCCACTTTCTACCTTCTCCTTTACTTATTCCCTCCCTCCTCTTCTCTCCCTTCCTCCCATATTCTTCCTCCCGTCCTCTCCTCTTCTTCCATGTCTCCCCCTCTTCATCTCTTCTCTTCCTCCTCTTCTCCCTCCCTCCTCCCCTCTCTCTCTCTCTTCTCTCCTTGTACGATTCACCTCCCCTTCCTCCTCCTCCTCCTCTTCCTCTCCTCCCTTCCTGTTCCATCCCCCTCCTCCCCTCTTCCTCTTCTCTTCTTCCTCCCCTCTTCCTCTTCTCTTCTTCCCCCTCCTCTTCTTCCCACCAAGAGGAACCGTGCACTGGCTGGCAGTTTATGTTTCGAAGAAGTGGTACATCAGCGTGACGTCAGGGTGAGAGAGAGAGAGAGAGAGAGAGAGAGAGAGAGAGAGAGAGAGAGAGAGGAAGTACGGAATGAGTATGTTGGGTTCAAATCTCTCTCTCTCTGTCTCTCTCCCTCCCTCTCTCTCTCTCTCTCCCTCTCTCTCTCATTAGACGCATCATGAAGGTATTTCCTTGTGTGGAGAGAGAGAGAGAGAGAGAGAGCTGGCTGGCTATATGCAGATAAATGGATATAAGATGAATGAAAGATAGATAAATAGATAGATAGATAGATAGACAGATAGATAGACAACAGCAGACATTATTATACATTCCGTGACGCAGACTGATAGATAAAACTGATAGATGGATAGACGGCTGACTGAACGTAAAGAAAGACAGACGGATAGATAGACAGACGGATAGATAGACAGATGGATAGATAGACAGATGGATAGATAGACAGATGGATAGATAGACAGACGGATGGATAGATAGACAGATAGACAGATGGATAGATAGATAGATAGACAGATGGATAGATAGATAGATAGACAGATGGATAGATAGATAGATAGACAGATGGATAGATAGACACAAGGATGGAAGGAGGAAGGGATGGTTTAAGTGGTATTTCCCCTCGGTGCGTTCATGTGTATACCTTACTTCACGTACACATGTGCACATCGGCATACATACGCAGTAACACACACATACTGTACAGAGGAGACATACATACATACACGTACATGAGCATAGACGCACACAGAAACTCAAAATCGAACACACACACACACACACACACACACAAGGCATACATACACATACACACAAAATAGAACCATACATAGGCTACATACGTACACACACACACACACACACACACACACACACAGAAGGGCATACATACAGACAAACGGCCCTTGAAGGATATGAGAGAGAGAGAGAGAGAGAGAGAGAGAGAGAGAGAGAGAGAGAGAGAGAGAGAGAGAGAGAGAGAGAATGTTTTGTGTAACAGAATGACATACCTGGTATTTAAAGAACGTGTACGTGATCTGTATGTGTGTGTGTGTGTGTGTGTGTGTGTGTGTGTGTGTGTGTGTGTATGTATGGCAGACTGACAGGAATACACAAATATATACTGTAATAATTATTTGTGTGTGTGTGTGTGTGTGTGTGTAAGAAGGCTATGGGTGTGTATGGATGTATGTACAGTATGTGCTTGTGTTGGCATTTCCTGACACACACACACACACACACACACACACACACACACACACACACAGGAGGTAGCAGAGAGCATGAGGGAGAATGACAGATAGTGGTGTCAGAAGCAGAAGACAGTGATAGGCACTGAGTAGGCTACAGTTCTTTCACCTTAACTTGGCCCAGATTTTCGTCCTTTTGCGGCTTATTTCACGTAGCTGAGAGAGAGAGAGAGAGAGAGAGAGAGAGAGAGAGAGAGAGAGAGAGATCGGCTCAACATCCTTCCCAGAGCACTTCTTCGTGACTAGCATCGTATTCTATTATTAATCTATGGCTCTACATCCTCTCCAAAGCACTTCTTCGTGACTAGCATCGTATTCTAGTATTAATCTATGGCTCTACATCCTTTCCAGAGCACTTCTTCGTGACTAGCATCGTATTCTTAGTATTAATCTATGGCTCTACATCCTCTCCAAAGCACTTCTTCGTGACTAGCATCGTATTATTGTATTAATCTATGGCTCTACATCCTCTCCAAAGCACTTCTTCGTGACTAGCATCGTATTCTTGTATTAATCTATGGCTCTACATCCTTTCCAAAGCACTTCTTCGTGACTAGTATCGCTGGCTCTAACATCCTTTCCAGCTGTTGCATCTCGGCGGTTACGAAAGCTCCCTAACACCTCTTCCTTACCGATTTATTTTTGGATACAGCTGGCTAAATGAAGAGTATGGTGGAATTACGACCACTTAAAAAATAGAGAAGAGGACAGCATGATGTGATAATCAAAATAAATCGCTTAGGAAGAGGTGTTAGGGAGCTTTACCCGAAGATACTACGTGGATATTAAGAGAGGAGTAATATGAGTATGTGAACGCGTGTGTGCAAGATAAGTCGCTAAAGAAGAGGTGTTTGGGATATATTATGACGCTATGACTATGATTAATACGAGAGGACGTGAAGGTGTGATGTGATGGATAAGTTGCTCAGGGATGGGTGTTGCGGTCAGAATAAGGAGTATATGAGGCAGGGTGGTGAATAATGGCAACTCTCTCTCTCTCTCTCTCATTAATTCTATCCACCACCCGAGTGTGTGTGTGTGTGTGTGTGTGTGTGTGTGTGTGTGTGTGTGTGTGTGTGTGTGTGCGTGCTTTAATGCGTTCATATAGCCTATGTAGGGGACATACAAAAGCTCACAACTCTCTCTCTCTCTCTCTCTCTCTCACACACACACACACAACACACACACACACATATCAAACGAGCGTAAAAGCATTTGCACCTACACGTACACATAAATCCAGGCACTCATGCACACTAAAGCAGTCACACACACACACACACACACACACACACACACAGCATTTAAAGTTTTCATGCTTGCACCTTCAGACGATCGATTGACTTGCTCTCTCTCTCTCTCCCCCAGTTTCTTCTCTCTTACTCTTTTTTCTCTCTTTCCACATCTCTCCCTTCTTCTTCCTCCCTCCCTCTCTCTTTTCTTTCTCCTCTCTTTTTCATTCCCTCATGCTCTCCTTCCTCCTCTTCTTCCTTCATATATTCTTTCCTTCCTTCCTTCTTTCCTCCCCTCCCCTTCCCGCGCGCATTGATTAAGGAATGCCGTATTAAGAACTCTCTCTCTCTCGTATACCCCCATCCCTTCCTTTTCTTTGCCTTCCCCTTCAGTCTCTCCCCTCTGTCTATCTATCTATATCTATCTATATATACCAGCCTCCAGAACTCTCTCTCTCTCTCCCTCCCTCCCTCTCTCTCTCTCTCTCTCTCTCCCTCCCTCCCTCCCTCTCTCTCTCTCTCTCTCGACCTTGCTCTTCAAGGCTAGACCTCTGAGTCATCGTAAGTAGGTAGGCAGAGATAGGGAGATGGAAGGATGGATGGAAGGAAGGAAGGAGGGAGGGAGGGAGGGAAGGAAGGAAGGAAGGAAGGAAGGAAGGAAGGAGGGAAGGAAGGATGGATGGATGGAAGGATGAAGATAAGGATGGATGGACAGATGAAAGAAATTATAGACATATGGATGGATGGATGGATGGATGGAAGGATAGATGCAGGGAAGGAAGAATGGATGCATGGAAGGAGGGATGGATGAACGGAAGGAGGAATGAAAGGAAGGAAGGAAGGAAGGATGAAGGAAAGGATGGATGGATAGATGAAAGAAATTATAGATATATGGATGGATGGATGGATGGAAGGAAGGAAGGAAGGAAGGATGGATGCATGGAAGGAGGAATGAGAGGAAGGAAGGAAGGAAGGATGAAGGAAAGGATGGATGGATAGATGAAAGAAATTATATATACATGGATGGAAGGAAGGAAGGAAGGAAGGAAGGAAGGAAGGAAGGAAGGATGCATGCATGGAAGAAAGAAGGAAGGAAGGATGGATGAAGAGTCAGAAAGGATGGAAGAGAGAAAGGTATGTAGGTAAGTGTGTAAGTAGGCAGGTTAGTAGGAAGGTTGGTAGGTAAAAAAGTAGGAACCGTTAGATACGTAAGCAGGCAGGTAGGTAGGGTGATAAAAGTACAGTAGGTAGATATGTAAGTACGTAAGTTGCTATGGACAGTACGCAGGTGAGATGGTAAGTAGATCTATCTATCTATCTATTGCCAGACGCCTCAATCCCGTTTGGGGTGGCCACAAACAAATCGCCTCCAAGTCGCCCTGTCCCCCGCCATTTCACTGCCCTGCTCCCAACTCACACCCCCCTCTCTCATATACCTCTCCACCCCATCCCTCCATCTCATCCTCGGCCTCCCCCTCCCTCTTCCCCCCTCCACCTCACTCACATACACTCTCTTCGTCAGTCTTTCACCCTCCATGTAGGTATTTAACTGACAGTAAGTAGGTAATGAAAGGCAGATATTCACGTGAGTAGGTAGGTAGGTAGGTCTCTTGGTAGATGGGCAGGTAGATAAGGAGACAGAGAGAGAGAGAGAGAGAGAGAGAGAGAGAGAGAGAGAGAGAGAGAGAGAGAATGAAACGTGTTCTTGATTTACAGCAAACGTACTGCTAAAATAGGGGGGTGGGGGTGACATTGAGAGAGACAATGAGAGAAAGTGAGTTTTCTCTCTCTGACCGTGAAGAAGGAAGGTACGTTTTGAGAGAGAGAGAGAGAGAGAGAGAGAGAGAGAGAGAGAGAGAGAGAGAGATAATCATGGGTAAATCCTTCACCCTACGATCTCTCTCTCTCTCCTAAGCTGAAAAAAAGTCTGATGGAGAGAGAGAGAGAGAGAGAGAGAGAGAGAATCGCGGATAAGGAGTGGCTATTAAAGAATTTCCGGCATAAACAAGAGAGACTAGTTGTGGTGGTAATGTTGGTAGTTGTGGTGGTAATGTTGGTAGTGGTGGTGGTAATGTTGGTAGTGGCGGTAGTAAATAGAGGGTAGTAATGTTGGCAGTAATAACGTGTGTGTGTGTGTGTGTGATGGTAGTGGTGGTAATGATATTGGTAGGAACAATGTATGAATACTGACAATGTTGGCAACAGTGTGTACGAAAGCATGTAGTTGTAATGGTGGTAATGTTGGCAGCTGTGGTGGAAATGTTGGCAGAAACAAATGTGCGTATGAAATGTTGGTAATGTTGGAAGCAGTAGTGGTAGTGGTGATGTTAGCAGCTGTGGTGGAAATGTTGGCAGTAACAAGATGAGTATGAACTGTTGGTAATGTTGGCAGTAATGATGGTGATGTTAGTAGCTGTTGTGGTAATGTAGGTATCAGTGACGGTAATGTAGGCGGCTGTGGTGGAAGTGTTGGCAGTAACAAGGTGCGTATGTAATGTAGGTAATGTTGGCAGTACCGTAGTGGTGGTGGTGGTGGTGGTAATGCTGGCAGTAGTGGTGATGGTAATGTTGTTGGTAGCTGTGGTGGTAATGCAGGTATCAGTGACGGTAATGTAAGCGGCTGTGGTGGAAGTGTTGGCAGTAACA
>NC_137006.1:44578510-44583510 GCF_032717465.1 Coenobita brevimanus
CATGTACATGGGTAGATAAGCAACACGACAGGTAGTAAGTCGGTAGGCAGGCAGGAAGTATGTTATGTATTATTAGATGTGGGTAAGAATGTTTCTGGGTAGGTAACCAACACGACAGGCAGGTAAGTGGGTAGGCGGGCAGGCAGTACGTCGTTAATAGGTAGGAAGATGGGTGAGTGGGCAAGTGTGTATGCTGACAACAGTCCATTCACGAACAGTGACTGTTATTTGTATCAGTTCAACGAAATGTGTAGCCAACCGTAATATTAATATCACGTATTTACCCTACCGTAGCAGTGATAACCTGTAATTGTACAGGTGGTAACACTAATAATAATAATAATAATAATAAAATAGCGGTAGCCGTGGTGGTGGTGGTGGTGGTAGTAGTAGTGGTAGTAGTAGTAGTAGATATTATTAATTCAATTTTTTGGCATCTGGTGGCCAACTCACCTTCCATATACCACGGTTGCCATACTTTAGGCGAGGGTCGCTCTCTCTCGCCCACTACCACAGCCATGCTCGTCATATCGCGCATACTACACTTACAAACACTTCCAAAATCACACTTGTCTCGTTATGTTAGTATTTCTCCACTTAACACTCAATTCACGGCAAATCTCCGGGTAATATTGTACTTAGAAGCGTCACTAAGATTCACAGCACTTGCTAAGCACTTACACCGCTTTTCCGTGCATTTTTGTAAGTGTTCCAGGTCACTTAAAGGGTCAAATATTAAAGGAACAGCGGAGCAAATTGTTCACAGCCTCCCTCTGTGACCGCCGGACGACTTCTGAACTCATCAATGAAGTCGGAGTGGTCGCGGAGTAGCGTAACGTTGCCGGAGCCTTTCTTAACCTTCGCTCACGGGAGGCTAAGGTAAGGGGAGCGTGGCGAGGGATATTTTATTATTTTTCGCGATTTCTAGGCGAGTATACGTCACTTTAACTATTAATAGCTTTATTATACACTATTAATAATGAAAGTTCAGTCGTATCGGCGTGTCATGTTTCTATTCGCGCCGTATCATGGGTTAAACGTACTGAAAAATTGGTAGAAAGGGGACGGAAAAATGTGACATCTTGATGCTCAGCCGCCCGACGGTAGATCCCGAGTTGTGATTGGCCGGCCGGGTAAACTTTGAGCCAATCAGAAGCCCCCGCCGCCGCTAGCCTCTCTCGGGGGTCCTGGCGGGAGGTGAAGGAATGTCAGGAATGTCTAGTTCGTTTGTACGTCCGATATTTCTCTTCTTTTTTTTTCGGTTAAGACGGGGGAACGTTCATTATAACCGAGTGAGGGAATGCGGTTACCGGCAGCGGCATTTAAAATACGCTAGCCGTCAGTGGGGGGAGGACAAATACGCCAGCGATTTTGAAAATAATGTGAAAGGAAAGTTGCCTCACCGATTCGTTCGCTGGGAATTTGTTCGTTGGAAGCGTTTGGTATCTTCCCGGTATTTTTTTTTTTTTCATATTTCCTATTATTTTTATTGCTTGGTAATGCCTGGTATTGATTTTAGCTAGGATGAGACTGCCACTCGTATTATTGCTATTATTACCGGCATTATTATTATTATTATTTTTATTATAGTCAATGAACGTTTACTACTACTACTACTACCACTACCACCACCACTACCACTACAGTACTAACATAATCACTTTTATCACATTTCTGGAGTGTAATCCTGAGTAGTGTTAATTTTATTTGGGAGAGAGAGAGAGAGAGAGGGTTTTGACGTCGCTGGGTCATATGGATCAGTATTTTTTTTTTTTTTTTTTTGTACGAAATTATAATCTTTCCTACTTTTTCAAACAGCGGATCGCCACCTGACCACCACCTTGAGGAAGCTCCCGAACACCTCTTCCTAAGCGATTTATTTTGCTCCTGATTCCTTACTATCCTCTTCTGTCACTCCAAATCACTCAAAACTCACCATACTCTGCATATACGACATACAAATTGATATTAACCACCTTACCGACACACTCCTCGTTAGTCTCTCACTCTCCATCCTCTCCACATGGCCAAACCACCTCAGTGTATTTCTCCTAATGCTTTCTATCACATCCACAACGCTCCTTCACTTTCTCATTCGTCAGTTTCTCCACGTAACTCTACATGCTCCTCTCCAATAACTCAATTCCACTGCTCTCACACTTGACTTGTGTCCTTCCAGCAATATATATATATATATATATATATATATATATATATATATATATATATATATATATATATATTCCATTATTTCTCGAAATAAGATTTTTTCCACGTTCATTCCACGTTGCATATTCTAGCCAAATTATGCTTCTGAAAATATTGACATGGGAAAAATGATGACGAGCGAAAAATATACTACTACTACTACTACCACCACTACTACTACTACTACTACCACCACCACTACTACTATTATTACTACTAAATAATAATAATAATAATAATAATAATAATAAAAAACAAGAACAATACCCACTACTACTACAATACCCACTGTTACTACTACTACTACTACTACTGCTACTACTACTACCACTGCTACTTCTACTACTCAATCGCCGGTATGTGTTAAATATCCTGCCATTTTTATGTACAGTACATGACTAAACGTGAATTTCCAGTACACTCTGTTTACACTCACTTGACCTAAAATTGCCATCTCTCCATCATGAATGCTGAGATGTAACAACAGATTAACACTAAGATGCTAGTCACGAAGAAGTGCTAGGGATAGATGTAGGGCCGTAATATTGGCTTTTGCAGATGCTAGTCATGAAGAAGTGCTAGGGATGGATGTAGGGCCGTAGTAGTCTTTTTCTACCACTGACCTACGTGAAAAATAAGCGGCAAATCGGCGAATGTCTCTCTCTCCTCTGATGCGTGTCCCGATACAGCTCAGAGTTAGAATTACACACACACACACACACACACACACACACACACACACACACACACGGCTTATCGCTAGGCTGCTGTAAAATATTCAAGGAAATCTATTACACCGGCTGAGAGAGAGAGAGAGAGAGAGAGAGAGAGAGAGAGAGAGAGAGAGAGAGAGAGAGAGAGAGAGAGAGGCAAATATAGTCATTAAGATTTAGAGATAGATTAAAGATAGATATAGATAGATAGATAGACGGTGACTATACTCTTTTCACTCTAACTTGGCCTAAAATTGAGGTCTCTCTTTGAATACTGAGATCTAACAAGAGCAACAGTAGAATATTATGCTAGTCACGAAGAAGTGCCATGAAAGGAAGGGAAGGCTGCAAAAGGACGAATATCTTGGCCAAGTTGAGGTGAAAGGAGTACAGGATAGATAGATAGAAATAGATAACAGGTAGATAGATAAATATGACACAACAGGTAGATAGATAGAGATGACACAACAGGTAGATAGATAGATGACACAACAGGTAGATAGATAGATAGACATGACACAACAGGTAGATATATAGATACAGATGACACAACAGGTAGATAGATAGATACAGGTGACACAACAGGTAGATAGATAGATATAGATGACACAACAGGTAGATAGATAGAGATGACACAACAGGTAGATAGACAGATAGAGATGACATAACATGTAGATAGATAGATATAGATGACAACAGGTAGATAGATATAGATGACACAACAGGTAGATAGATATAGATGACACAACAGGTAGATAGATATAGATGACACAACAGGTAGATAGATATAGATGACACAACAGGTAGACAGATAAATGACACAACAGGTAGATAGATAGATAGAGATGACACAACAGGTAGATAGACAGATAGAGATGACACAACAGGTAGATAGATAGAGATGACACAACAGGTAGATAGATAGAGATGACACAACAGGTAGATAGATAGAGATGACACAACAGGTAGATAGATAGATATAGATGACAACAGGTAGATAGATAGATAGAGATGACACAACAGGTAGATAGATAGAGATGACACAACAGGTAGATAGATAGATATAGATGACAACAGGTAGATAGATAGAGATGACACAACAGGTAGATAGATAGATACAGGTGACACAACAGGTAGATAGATAGATAGAAAAAGATAGAAAAAGATAGGCAAAAACAGATCAATAATCCTATGTATACCTCAATAATTCCAACATGTAAACCTCTATAATTCCGACATGTAAACCTCTATATTTCCATGTAAACCTCTATAATCCTGACATGTATACCTCAATAATTCCGACATGTAAACCTCTATAATTCCAACATGTAAACCCCTATAATTCCGACATGTAAACCTCTATAATCTCGACATGTAAACCCCTATAATTCCGACATGTAAACCTCTATAATCCTGACATGTAAACCTCTATAATCCCGACATGTAAACCTCTATAAAGCCGACATGTAAACCTCTATAATTCCGACATGTAAACCCCTATAATTCCGACATGTAAACCCCTATAATTCCGACATGTAAACCTCTATAATTCCGACATGTAAACCTCTTTAATTCCGACATGTAAATCCCTATAATCCCGACATGTAAACCCCTATAATCCCGACATGTAAACCCCTATAATTCCGACATGTAAACCCCTATAATTCCGACATGTAAACCCCTATAATCCCGACATGTAAACCTCTATAACTCAGACAGACACATCTCTATAATCCAGACAGTCAGACCTCTATAATCCAGACAACTAACATCCTATAATCCGGACATTTAAACGTCTATATTCTGAAGAAAAGCTCTATAATTCGGACAAAACCCTTGCTAATCCGGACAACGGACAAACCTTTATAATCCGGACGCTGCGCTGTTTCCCCACTCGACTCGCATCAAATATTAACGCTGCGACTCGCTCTCTGATTTCCCGCGGATGGATGGAAGGATGGATGGATGGATAGATAGAAGGATGGTCTGTTGGATGGATGGATGGATAGATAGAAGGATGGTCTGTTGGATGGATGAATGGTTAGTTTGCGGACAGATGGATGACTGGATGGATGGATA